>NC_064629.1:541844905-542144905 GCF_023864275.1 Schistocerca cancellata | reverse complement strand
TTTGTGCAGAGACTTACATGTTATATCCAAAGCAGATATGTTGATTATGTAAGGATCTCAACATGTAATCTTCCTTTTGCTCAATAACAACTTGGTCATTGGCAGGTCATAAGACAGCAGGTTTTCTGTTTTAAATATTATTTGTGTGCCAAGGCATGAGCTTTTTATGACATTCATAAGATGGAGACGATACCCTTGTTTAATCACGATATCACAAAGGAGTGATCTTTTGATTGCCAAAAGGCTTTTTTGTAATGAATGAATGCCAGGTGTGTGACTCATGGTTGAATTCTCTTCTTCTCTTAATCAGTATTTTCAAACAAAGTGTTTTGTTTATGCATGACTGATCCTTTCTAAACCCTGCTTATTCTTCAACCAACATAGCATCTGACGTAGAATGTAATCTTTCATTAATTAGTTTTTCATATACTTTATGAGTGGTGTTTAATAAACTTGTCCCCCAGTTGTCTATTGTTATTCTTCTTTCAATTTTTTAAAATGTAGATATCACCTAGGGCTTCCTCATGCTATAAGGAATTTTGGAGCAGTGCCAGCATGTATTAAATAGGTGCAACAATGTTAATTTTAAAGGATTTATTGGCACATTTCAATAGTTCTGAAGTTATTCCACCGAAACAAATCGCTTTAGACTTTTTTGATGTCCTAAGCAAATTTTCTAGTTTTTTAATTGTTATGTAATCATCACTTCTTTCTTCCAAGTTTGTTTTTAATTCCTTGAAGATGTCGCCAAATCATAACTTTTTGTAACACTGTACCGAGTGAGTGACTGGTTTTAAATTCTGATTAACTTTTTCCCTTCCTTCTTGGCTAAGACATTTCTTTATTATGTACCTCATTATTTGTGGCCTGTGCACATTATCCTTTATTCTGCAAACAAATCTGTTTACCACCCCTCTGGTGCTTATCAGATAATATTCTTTGTGAATTCTGTTTTTGTTTATATGTTATATAAGCTTCGTTCCCCCCATCTGGAGATACTTATGATGGGTTGCCTGTTTATCTCTTATTGGTTTTTCCTTTTTTTCTATTTTTTGATGTGCTTCCTTAACCCCTTCTTGCCAAGAAATTTGCTGACTACTTTTGTCCAAAGATTTTTTTACATTAATTCATTCAAGTTATAAAGTTTCACTGATTGGGACTGTCTGTATATGTTCAGTCAGTCTTCCCTGAAACATATCATGTGAACTTTCTTCCTGTAGTAACTAAACTTCACACATCTCAGGTCTTGCTACTTTCACTGTGTTATTTCATAATTTCCTCAATGTTAGCCAAATTTCTATCTTCAAAACCATGATGTAATAGTTGCCATTAATTTTAAGGCCACTAAATACATGGGTACCCCTCTCACTTATGAAGCCATTTGTCTATTAATGACAACTTTCTCAGTTCGCCATTCAAACTTCTCTTCAGTCTCTACTAACTACCCACTCCCTTCGACACCACATATTATGATTTGTGCAGTATGCTTTCACATGATGATACTTTTCTTGTGTCCTCCCAGCCTAGATTACAAAACAATTCCCTTCATCTTGGAACATTTCCAGTTTACTGACTTGCCATTCCCCATTCCTCTTACACACATCATAAATTAACAATATTCTGTAAGGCTGATAAAGGGGATCTTTGTTTGGTGCTCATGCCTACCTTATGAATAGGTTATGAGAGAAGTTTCCTACACTTGTCTTATTACAATTTCATCCCAAGCAGTTTGTGTCCTCCTTCAATAGCTTACTGAAGAATAAGAGATTAGACTGTGAGAGACGTATAGCACCAAACATATGAAAATCTTTGGGAGAGAAAATCTCTCCAAAAATTAAGAATGCTGATACGATATGCCAAGTACAGAGATAAATGATGCAATTAAATGAAGTCATACATCTAAATAATAATAAAATGATGACATTAAAACTGCCACCAACCATACAACATATTGATTATTCTTGTTTCATTCCACCACAAACTTTGTTACATAAATTAGGAACCAATCACATACTTACATTAGCACAAAACACTATGTTGCAAAAGATGGGATCTATTATTAGTAAACAAAGACATTTCAAATTAGTAGCTTCTTCCCTACCACTAATCAGAAAAAACACAAATCTCATACTTTAAACTTAGGGTCTCAAAAATGTTTACTGCACTATTTGTAACAAGCACTCCCCCCTTTCACTCCTTTGGGTTTAATGGATATGAAATTAAGTAGAGAGGAAGAAACAACAAAGCTGATACAATCATTCACACATTACTTCCACGACATTTTTTGCATTTCATAAAACTGAGCAAATCAAGTCCTGCAGCCTATTTAAATGAAGGATGCATTTACTTCCTACATATTCATTCACAAGACACATTGCTCAAATGAAATAGTCTACTCATATTCTATGACTATTTATGTGGATGTATGTACTAGTATGAGAGGTGCTCACCATTTCTGAGCTGAGACAATCAAGAGAATCTTCAAGGGAGGCTGATTTAGGTCCTTCGTTGCTGCGAGGAGTGAGGTTTCTAACCGATGTTGCTGCGCAACCTAAGCATGAAATAAATGAATGGATAAATAATCATACATAAAATGCTAACTCAAAGAAGAGGACAAAACTAAAAAAGCCTTATCACATAAAGATACATGCTAAAAACAATATCACCCAAGGTGGTGATGAATAATTATATCCTACAAATAAAGGATAAGCAAGGAGTTGCTAAAAATGCAGAAATATTGAATAGTTTGAGCTAGAAAGTAACCGGGAACAATGTTTTAAACTATTTTCAGTCTGTAAGCACTTAAACATTTTTTTAAAAATATTTAGCTTCACCTAAATTTATGAATCACGTTGTTTCCCACTGCTTCAACAATACTAATATGATATGTACTAGTACATATAAATAACTATGTAAGAAAATTAACATAATTAGTTCAAAATACAGGTTTTTAGTACTGCAAGTGTGACACACCAACACATTTTTGCTTAGGCTATAGTTTATTTGTTGCAGTAACAATAATTCATATTTTTGCAAAGTCATTGAGTCTGAAAGCTTGTTTAGCCTATGTGCTTTGACAACAGAAACAGAAGTGATTTCTTAATGCTTCAATGATTTCCCAGATACTCTATGTACTTCAGGACATAGAATACTGAAACTAAAAATAGTGGAACTATGCAAGTTATTTTTTTTACAACTCTCTGTTTTGCAGTGTGTACTGTGTCAGCAATGGATCCCGCAATCTAGTGAAGAAGGATTTACAACAGATAACAACAATGTGAAGATGCATACTTCAAACCTTTTTTCTTACATAAGTGACATTAATTCTGAGATAGAAATGCAAATAAACCTGTTCTTTGCAAGACGCAAAACAACACTTCACAATGATAATCCCTAGCAAAAGACCAAGATATGTTATTGCAAAATAAGTAATATTACTAGTACCTTTTCTGCTAACAAGTCAAACACTTCTTCACCAATAGTTTAAAGTACGATGTCTCTAAATCTCCCCCACTCAACCAGCTCATCATTCTCTAATATAAATAAGACTTGAACAAAATAGAAAGCTTCAATGTTTATATTTTCAAGAACCAGGTTTTTTGCAACAAAAAATGTGCAAAATTTCATCCTTATCCATGACCCATAACTGCTGACCAACACTTGCAAAGAAAAGCATGATGTCTTTGCCTTTATTTTTAATAGTTTTAGAGTTTTGAATAGCAATGAGAAGGCAGCAGCTGTCGCAGCATCGAAGGAACATATAGAACAGATATTTTAACCAATAAACTTTTATGCTAGAAAAATATTTGTGCTAGAATTAACATAATCTAATTTAAGACACGCACTAGTGAATTTACACTGCATAAATGCATATTTATCAGGCATTTTAATAGCAATATTTCTTAACCCCAATAAAAACTATATTTAAAATTGTTAAAATAACTTTGGAAATTCAATCAACAAAATTATTAAATTATGAGAAAAAACTGTTGGTGTCCTTAGGGAGAAAGGAACTAATAATTCTGAAAGAAAGAATGGAATTACAGAGTTGTGTACTATTACTTTTGTATGTGTCCATTGGTAGTGCTAAATATTTCACCTCCAAAAGGTTATTACTCACCAGCATTTTTATAACATAATTTAATAATTTTTTTAAAAACATCTATGTGAAGAAATAGAAAAAAATGGGGTCAAGTAAAAAGGGTGGAGCTGGATGTGGGGGCGGATAAGTGAAAAGGGTGTTGACAATAACAGGACTGGTTAAGGTAAGCCGCAATTTGAAACCTTCTCTCCCTGAATTAGAGTCGAGTCTTATCCACTGCCACACCTCATTTGGAGCGGGCATTGGAATCAAGTACACATTGTAAAGGAAGTTTCCACGGATGGAATTCTGATGTACCATTGCTCGGATAAAGTGTGTAATTCAGCTGCATAGTGAAGCAGAAAGCAATGTGAAACTGATTACAGTATAGAGGAAAGATGATTCGCATCAACTTTTAGGTGGTTGCTAGTTGACTATCTGAGAGACAGCCAATGTCTTTCAAGATGAAATGCACACATTTGAGAAATATATTTCAGATGTAGATTAACCAAACACAATAAACATTCTGCAGGCATTTCAAAATCATGCCACAGCTGATGCCTTCTCAGTGCGTGTCAAAACTCTAAAACTGTTAAAAATAAAGAAATGGAAAAATCTATGTAGGTGAGGGAATGAAGTCATAAGTTTGCTTTCAGATGGTCTATAGTTGGTAGCAACTAAGAGGAATGTTAGGAAATTAAGTGATCCATGTGCCAGTTACAACACATAAGTAATATGGATCCTCCCCTACAGGTCAGAGGTTAGCACAAGGAACCCACCATCTGACTGACTTCAGATTATGCTACTCACTCCTGTTTTGCCTCTCTTTTTTCCGTCCCTTTATTACACTTGATGAATTTCTTACTTCCTTTTCTGTCCTGTATTTTGTCCTTCCACTGTTCAGCTTTGTTGTCCTGACTTGTTCTTTTTTCTGCTGGAACTGTCCATTTCTGGCTCCTTTCTTTTTCTGTTTTCCCTGTCCTTACTTGTGCATTTAATGCCGTCCCTGCCATTTCAAATATTCCAGGCTTTCAAGTTTCATTGTTAATTTCCCCTCATATTCTATCCTACTGTATCTCTCACGACCTCAAAACCTGTGTGGATTTTCTATTTGATTCTAGAAGTGTGGTGTTTCCTCTACAATTCGATTAAAATTACTTGATAGTTGACATCTGTCACTTGCCTTTACAGTATTGCCACATCCGTTGCCAGCTACCTCTCGGTTATAAACAACACACAAACACAGCAGGTCACTTCACAAGTGCTGTTAACATATAATGTGGAGCAATGTTAGAAGCAGCTGTCACGAGGTGTGATGAAAATAGGAGATGCTCTGTCAAGAGCTGATTTTAAGTGAGCAATGAATAAACTGCGGTATGTGATGGGTTTTCTAGCCTGTAATTTAAACTCGTGCCCTAACCTAACCACACTCTCATGATGTGCAATGCATCTGATAAAACTGTGATAGATAATCTGCAGCAGGACTAAAACCACTAAAACCACAATCACTTTGTTCACGGCATTTAGGCTAACTTCAGCAAGTGAACTCAAGGCAGAAAAATTTCATAAAATCTTTGTTTGCATATTCATCTTCTGCAACAAAATTTCAGTTTTAAAGCTAAACTGAACTGTAATTTTGGTTACCTGAAACTATCCTCACACTGGTTACACGAGGTGCTGTGTTACTAAGCAATGAGCAGTTATAGTTGGCACTTGGTTGCAGATTATATGTTACACAAGCAGGTTACAAATGAAAAAAGAATGATAGGAAGAAAAATGGGAGAAAATAAAAAGGTCAATACGATGATGAAAATGACATAGCAAAGTATTACAAACAAAATAAACCAGTTAATTGAATAAAAATAATAATCAAAGCCTTTCAATTAGATTTAGAAGAATAAAAAAATTTGCTACATTTGATGAGTTTCAAACCTTCATTCTTCTACCTGTGAAGTTTACACGTTAATCACTCAGCTATGCCATTACAGTACATAAGGCTCTTATATTTAAGACTCTCATGTCTGAGTCACAATGATAAATTGACAGACTTCAAAAATTCAGCTTCACACAATGTTGTACAAAGCTCACCCAATGTAAGCCAATCTCTGTGATTATAAAAATTGTATAAATCACACGGAATTGCGTCTCGGGCAGAATGATCTAGCAGTGTTTGGTTAGTGCTGTGTATGAAACATGTATTTCATTAGCATCACTGTGTGTGTGTGTGTGTGTGTGTGTGTGTGTGTGTGTGTGTGTGAGAGAGAGAGAGAGAGAGAGAGAGAGAGAGAGAGAGAGAGAGAGATAGAGAGAGAGAGAGAGAGAGAGAGAGAGCGAGAGAGCATGTGCGCGCGTTGCTTTTGTTGTAATTTACCGTGTGATGAAATACAAAACAAAAGGGTCTGACCCAGGACTTGGGATCCTAACACATCAAGAATGAAAGTTGGAGGAGGAATTTGAAGTGAACTAATTGATGGGCAGTTTGGCAATGGCAAAGGTTTGGGTGTGATGTTAAGTATACAGACTGAAGGAAACCAAAACTAGCTCCAACGTGTGAAGTGTCAACTGTCAAGTTATTTTAATCGGACTAGAAACACTTCCTCTATCTGGACCAAGATCTACTGGATGTAACAGTCAACAAAAAATGGCATTAGCATGGCTGTAAATGAAAATATCATTCCAAAATGTTTGGTTTTCAAATGAATCACATTTTCATCTGGGTGATCATAACACAATCTAATGCTGAAAAGTTTGTGCAGACTGAAAACTGGAATGTTGCCTTATCATACTAGTTACCATTTTCGTTCTTCAGCTTTTGCTTAAGGGTTAGAATTACGAAATGAATGGCTTATGTGGGATGGCCTCCCAGACCAAATACTGTTTCAGAATTTCTGACTGCCAATTTTAATTTATTTCATTTTAAATAAATTTGCAGGTCATCACCCACAAGAACAGACTGGGCATCTGAATAGTTATGATTTGAATTCTTATGATTCATTTACTAATTTCTGCACAGAAAGGTTTCCCCTTCAAATCTAACTGCAATCTAGGATGTCCGAGTGCTAATCATTGTGGCCTGTGGAAGTGCTGAGGATTTTCATCCGTAAGTTATTACAAAATTGGGTGCTCAAAAAGTTACTACATGTTTCAGCAGTCACATCAAACGTGTGACTCACAGTAAATAACCTTCATTTAACTTGTACACGGGTTCCATTTTACCTTCTTGTATTGTGACTGAAATAAATTGTTTGGAACAGAAACAAATGTTGGGCTACTTTATTTGCCACCTTGTATGATGAAGTTACTTCTTCCCACATTACAAATTGTGTACCCATGACAGGAGAGCCCTTGTAACAATGAAAACTTGCTTTGTGAATGTTAAATCCAGCTGGTATATGCCTGAATGAAAAATTAAGTCTGGTTTGAAATAAGAACTACCCAGCTGTGATCACTTAACAAATTTTCAAACACCAAAACATCAGTTTCTATACATGTTTAATGATTAAATGATCTAACATTCTTCGCATCTAGCTAATAATCACAAATTTCTCTAATTCTGTCATGTGTTTTCTCACAGCCAATAACTTTATATTCTAAAGTGCATCAATTAGTCCCTATGGCTTCTTAATCATGCCTGTTACAGGCTTTTCTTTGGTATTTACGAGCTTTAGCAGTAATCAATTACTCCATCGCAGCTTGTAACTGTATTGGTTTACAGTTCTGAATTATTTAAAATAAACTCATTTTAATCTTATTTGTTTATTAACTTTTACAAAAGAAATTATAGTTTTCAAAACTACTTAAAATTGTTTTATGTTCATCTGATCACAGTTTTAACGAGTATAAGCCTTCATACCATGTAGTTATACACTCATCAAGAAAAAGTTTTGCCTCACCCTGGTTCCCAGAACTCCTGAAGATAGACGTTGGCTGTGGATATTGTACCACAGACAAAGTCCCTTTGACTGTTCCAAGATGTCACTAAACTCGCCCAAAGATGTAAACAACCATGCATGAGCAGTGCCTATTAGACAGAGGGGGTCCGACAGCCGATCAGTTCCAGTCCACCAGGAAGGAGGTACACGGCTCGTGTTGTCTGTAGTTCAACCAAGCCTAGATGGTCAATACCACAGTTTGATCATGTCCACATTGTTACTTTGTGCCAGGAGGGGCTCTCCACAAGGGAAGTGTCCAGGCACCTCGGAGTGGACTAAAGTGATGTTGTTCGGACATGGAGGAGATACAGAGAGACAGGAACTGTCGCTCACATGCCTCATTCAGGCCACCCAAGGGCTACTACTGCAGTGGATGACCGCTACCTACGGATTATAGCTCGGAGGAACCGTGACAGCAACGCCACCATGTTGAATACTGCTTTTCGTGCAGCCAAAGGACATCGTGTTACGACTCAAACTGTGTGCAATAGGCTGCATGATGCACAACTTCACTCCCAACGTCCATGGCGAGGTACACCTTTGCAACGGCACTATGCAGTGCGGTACAGATGGGCCCAACAACATGCAAAATGGACCGCTCAGGATTGGCATCACATTCTCTTTGCCAATGAGTGTCGCATATGCCTTCAACCACACAATCGTCCGAGACGTGTTTGGAGGCAACCCGGTCAGGCTGAACGCCTTAGACACACTGTCCAGAAAGTGCAGCAAGGTGGAGGTTCCCTGCTGTTTTGGGGTGGCATCATGTGGGGCCGATGTATGCTGCTGGTGGTCATGGAAGGCGCCACAGTGGCTGTACGATACGTAAATGCCACCATCTGACCCACAAAGCAACCATATCGGCAGCATATTGGCGAGGCATTTGTCTTCATGGACAATAATTCACGCCCCCATCGTGCACATCTTGTGAATGACTTTCTTCAGGATAATGAAATTGCTCAAGTGACCAGCAGGTTTTCCAGACATGAACCCTATCGAACATGCCTGGGATAGATTGGAAAGGGCTGTTTGTGGACAGTGACCCACCAACCACTCTGAGGGATCCACACCGAATCGCCATAGAGGAGGACAATCTGGGCCAACAGTGCCTTGATGAACTTGTGGATAGTAAGCCATGATGAATTCAGGCACGCATCAATGGAAGAGGACATGCCACTGGGTATCAGAGGTACCAGTGTGTACAGCAATCTGACCACCACCTCTGAAGGTCTCGCTGTATGGTGGTGCAATATGCAAAGTGTGGTTTTCATGAGCAATAAAAGAGGAGCAAATGATGTTTATGATTCGAATTTTCTGTACAGGTTCTGGAGCTCTTGGGGAACCAAGGTAATGCAAAATCTTTTTTTGATGTGTGTAATTAAAGTGCAGCTAGTCACAGAGAGAATTATTATAGGACAGTGGAACTTGTTACATATGCTTATGCGTTAATGCGGAAATAATTTACTGTGGAGAAAAATTAGTTCCAATTTTGGCCACCAGGTGCAAATCTGGCATTGTACACTGTTTGTATGACAGTATGACATTCACACTGTCATTTCACAAGCCATGATGTGAGTGAACAATATGACTATCGAGAAGAGAGACTGTGCACTCTTAGAGAAACGGTTTTATGTGAACAGTAGCAATTACAGTGCTGCATAGAGATAGTATTGTCGACTGACAGGTCTGAGGAGAGGTCCAAGGTCATTAAATGCTTTGAAGAAGATGATAATGAAATTTGAAAACACAGGTGAGCTTGGTGTGGTACCTGGTAATAGGAAGGCATCCTATCCCGGTGGAAGTTATTGACAAGGTTGCTGTTGCTTTAACTGACCATGCAGCATGTACTTCAGGCAGTGCTGGTGCTCCTGCAGTTTCATGAAATTTGTCCATCTCACGGTCAGCAGTACAGAAAGTGTTTGGTCCATATATACTGGTACCCGTGCAAGATCCAGACAGTGCAGTGACTGAAAGAGTCTTTGGTTTCCAGCACAGGTTGTAGTTAGTGACATGTGGCTGGGCAATATTTCATGGAGTGACGAGGCACACTTTACGATAAAGAGTGCAGTGAATACAAAGAACTGCTGAATTTAAGGTAATGTTAAACCACATGCAGTGCACAAAGAGCCACTGCACTCTTCCTATGGGACTGTGTGGTATGTCCTCCTTTGAAGAGAATCCACCATAAGCGCCTGTCAGGTGTAATATGAGATCTGCATGTTATCGAGACCTCTTGTACAGCATGTGATTCCTATTTTGGAGGAGTGCAGCTGTGTGGGAACCAATGTTTTCATGTAAGATGGGATAACACCTCGCGTAACTCGCCCAGTTAAAAGATCTGTTTAATACAACCTTCCAAAAACGTGTTACTTCCAGAAGTTTTCCAGATGTATGACCTGCAAGATCACCTGATCAGAATCCATGTGGACTTTTGGCTCTGGGGATAGCTAAAATAATACATTTACCAGCGACACACTGGATGTCTACCTAATCTGAAGGCCAGTATCACACTGCTCTAATGCCACTGACACTGCTGCGTGCAACTGCTGATCACACCATTTTGTGTATGCGGCATCTCATCAACGTCTCCGGTGCATACATTGACCAAATTGTGTAAGTGGCAGTTAACAATAAAATCAACATTATGCCCTTCTCACTTGTTTCACTTTTTCTGCCCACATCTCATTCCTAATCCATGATATATGGCAACATTTCTATATGACTTTTTTCCATTGACAGCACTAGATTTGCACCTAGTGGGCACAACTGGAACTAATTTTTTCCACAGCCTGAATGGGTTCTACATTAACGCATTAGAATATTTACCAAGTTTCAATGACATATGATAAGTACAGAACACAGTGGTCCTCTGTGCATAGCTGCACTTTAATGATATCCACCCAGTATGTATCAGCACTTCAGACTGCAGCATTTATTTTCAGTTTTCCCACTCATTCATTCACACTTTAAGTTCTGTAGAACCCTCTGTGTTGTAGCATACCTCTCAAATCACACATTACAACAGAGATGTAGTTATGATAAACTATACTGAAAGACAGTGGGGTTACGTTATTTGCGAAAGTGACCATTTGGAATGACAAGACATCAATTAACAGTTCATTTGTTTCATGTAAATTGATGTCAAACTTTCATTAACTCATTAGTCAGATGTTTCTCCAACTACAGTAGTGATTTTTTGATATGGTACTAGTCAATGTTTGTCACAATGAACTGTAAAGAACTATAGAACATTGTAATAAAAGTGCAACATAATTGTGTTAACCCTTCCCATACCTTATTCTTTGTAAAACTGCTGCTACAAACAACCTCTGAAAACTACAAGAAACTGGTATCTGATCATGTTATTTAAGCATCTCATGCACTGTTACAGGTAACTTACCTCTACTCTAGTTTCTTCACTTAATTTATAAGAGCAATTTCATTTTTCTTGTTTTTTCCCCTTCTAAAAATAAACAATTTACATGGTAGATATTTTCTCCATTTAAATCCTAATATTTGTTAGGATGATAAGATTTCATTACTGAAAACTAATAATTATACAAATATTCAACTTTATTAATCATTTCTTACAAGAATTCAATATTAAGAAAATGAAGTCCCATCAATCAAACAGAACCTTCTCATCCCAAAGAACCAAACAAAGTGATATCAGCCAGAACTTCGGCTTCTTCTAAAGTGGCTATTTCTCCACAGATTGCAGCCTCGGTATGTTATACTTGCAGCAGAAGTCAGTCCAAGCCTTGTCACACTAACAACTCATTTTCCTTAATTTTGTCCGTTGGAACCTTGGCATTCCAAAGGGTTGAAAGGTAGTGAACAGAAAAGCAACTTTAGCTAAAAAGCTCTTAATTTCTGAGGTTCTTCCACAATGATTGCTAGTTATCTCAATGTCCAACATAGCTAACACTTTACTATTTTTGTAGAAGTGTGACATTTTAAAACAACTGCTTCTTCCACAATTATACTATTCAGCTGTATATAATATGAAGGTATTGTTGAAAAAAATGTTATTTGTTTGTTTACATATGGTAACATCAGGCACCGTATGTATAATTAACACTTATCTTACCATGTGACTATCCTGGAACCCAGAGCCTGGTACCATTTGGAAGTTGCCTATTTAATGGCTTCCAGGCGAAACAAAAATTTGATTCTCAATATTTCACATAATTGTGGACTGTACTCAATATTTCACATAATTATGGACTGTATACAAAATGCTGTCATAATCTACTCATTACGAGCTATAACGTAGTGTAATTGATGGCATCTAAATTCATGGATATTATTCAACCAGTATTTTTTGAGAATGACAACAGATAGCTACTTCCAACAAACTTTACACAAAATTACAAAACTTTTTCTCACAGACATCCCCTCCCTCCCCCTTATGCACACACATGAAATGATGAAAGGGAACCATTTTATTGCTTTTTTATTTCTGCTGTTCATATTGTAAAACTGCTGCATCAGGCATGATGTTTTAATTTATTTCTTCTTTACTACTGACTATTTTCAACACTATCCACATATACCACTGAATGTACCTGAAAATTATATCATTGTATGACACGAAGTTCATCACAGACATTTAGATGTACAAAAAACAAGCTTTTGCTTAAAACAGAGCACAAATTACCTACATTATATTCATTCAGTGTTTCATAATTTGAGCATTTATTTACTTCCAACAAACTTTGATCATAATTTCAAACCTTTTCTGAACTTTTTTTCACTTGCATGTTTAGTGCCAAATATTTAACACTTTAACACATTTGTAAAGTTATCAGACATTTGCAGCTGTCTTATACATGGGTTTACTGGTTATTTACTAACAGAGACTTGTAATCCTAGAACCAAAAGACTTGCAATAATTTATTGAAGGAGTTTGCTAATATAGTACACATTTATGTCGTGGAGATTCCCAGTTTCATATCTTATGCCTGTACAAGTTTCTAACTAGCTTATCACAATGAAGAATCCCATTTTGTACCACTGAAACGTATGCAGAGCAAATATGTATTAAAATATATTTTTGGGTGTTTTACATTGCAGAAACCTTTTTGTAACAAGCTTTATCTTTCTGTGTAACAAACTCCAATAATCAAATATGTGATAATGATTAATATTCTAGTTTAAAAATATTTTACTAAATACACAGCACCAGCGTACCATATACAACAAAATAATATGACACATAGAATTCACATAATTTCTTTAATGCATATCAATGTTGAATGTTACTTCAAATGAGCATACATGTTCTTGTTTCCAAAATATTAACACAAGTTATCCGTAATTTAAAAACCCTAACCCAGAGCAAAATTGTACATACTATTAATAACACACAACACAAGATACAGGCTAAATGCAGCAAATTTTATGCACAATTTAAATTGCAGCCATCATGCAAAATAATGTCATTTAAATTATTACTATATGAACAATGATATATTTGCATTACACATGTAAAGGGTCTTTCACACAATATAAGGAGAAGTATTAGGCACAAACAAGGAATATGATTGGTTGATTTGGGGGAGGGGATCGAACAACAAGGTCATCGGTCCCATTGCATTAGGGAAGGATGGGAATGTAAGTCCGCCATGCACTTTCAAAGGAACTATCCCGACATTTGCTAAAGCGATTTAAGGATATCATGAAAAATCTAAATCACGGGTTTGAACCCTTGTCCTCCCGAATGTGAGTCTAGTGCGCTAACCACTGCGTCACCTCATTCAGTTGAGGAATATGCAACTGTGATACAAGAATGTAGAAAATCAATGTCTGTTTTTAAAAATAACACAAAATGTTACAATGACATAAACAGCCTAAAAAACAAAAGATGATGTACCAGTACGATTTGCCAACACTCAAATGTATGGAATGGAAGCTAGTCATTAACATTTGAAGCAAAACAGTGGATAAATCCAGACTGGTAGTTCTGTACACTGTTCAGTATAATTTAGTTCTCTGTCAGTGTCTAATTAGACTGATGATTTACTTGTTCAAACGATAAAGTGCAGACAGATTCAAAGACACTGGACATGGTAACAGTATATATTCAGAAAATGACAAAGTCACGATGTTCCTAGTAAAATAATATTAAACTACTTTAAAGACTGTAGTCCTTCTGATTTGGAATTTCAAAGACACTTATGCACTCACTGAGAAACTGAAGATGATGGTGTATGCAATGACCAGTTGGCTAACATCCCAAACACTGAATACATAAATTATGCAGCTATTGACACAAAAGTAGGTAATAAGAAATGATAAAAGAAGTAATTAATTTTCTGAAAGAGATTATAACTAAAGACTTGTTACATTAATAAATTTCCTCATTTAACTGTTACCAAAAATTGTATGTTAAAAATGTTTGTCTATGTTACAAAAGGAAGCAGATTACTTTTACAAGATGAAGTGTTATAGCAGATGAAGTAGCACACTAGTATGTTAATGTCTAAGGAGTTCTCTGTTTTCAAGACACAAGTCTCACCCTGTACAAGTAAAAAAAATACTTTAAAATTTTGTTTATCTCACATGCTTGCTTCTCATCATGTTGGCATCTTTCATTTAAATGTATTTTTTCTACATTTACTTGAACTGTTTATACCTTACATGAAAAATAAGGCTATCTAAGATTACAGAGGCCCATGATGATGAAGCTTTTTATAATGAAAGCGGCTTATTCTGAAGGGGTTTTAGTGTGCTAAATCCTAATGTGGTAACGAAAACACTATATCCCCACAATTTGTTTTTAACAATTAACAATCAATATTTACAAACACACTTTTTGCAGTTTTAATCTCAATTAATAACACAAAGTTGAAATGATATGGAGGGAGCCAAGGAACCACTATAATGATTATGTAATGCTCCTGATCTTCCTGCACCTAAACTATCAGACATTTTTGATGACATTATTCACAATATTTGTGGAAAAACCCAGTTTGATGCAGATGAATGAACTCTTGAAGAATTTAATTGTACTTTGAACAATTTAAAACCAAAGCTGTTTACACAAACTGGGTTAAACGATATGGTTAGGAGCCTGGGACAGCTGAATTACATTGTTCCACACTCAAGAAAAATATCTTATCTGCAGCAGAATAAATATTTTATGCATATAGAAGAAGAGAGGAAAATTTTCTTGCTGTTTCAAAGAAGACAATGATTTAGTATACTGCGAGATATTGCTGGCTTGATGAATGAAATTGGTATCCATATACACTCCTGGAAATTGAAATAAGAACACCGTGAATTCATTGTCCCAGGAAGGGGAAACTTTATTGACACATTCCTGGGGTCAGATACATCACATGATCACACTGACAGAACCACAGGCACATAGACACAGGCAACAGAGCATGCACAATGTCGGCACTAGTACAGTGTATATCCACCTTTCGCAGCAATGCAGGCTGCTATTCTCCCATGGAGACGATCGTAGAGATGCTGGACGTAGTCCTGTGGAACGGCTTGCCATGCCATTTCCACCTGGCGCCTCAGTTGGACCAGCGTTCGTGCTGGACGTGCAGACCGCGTGAGACGACGCTTCATCCAGTCCCAAACATGCTCAATGGGGGACAGATCCAGAGATCTTGCTGGCCAGGGTAGTTGACTTACACCTTCTAGAGCACGTTGGGTGGCACGGGATACATGCGGACGTGCATTGTCCTGTTGGAACAGCAAGTTCCCTTGCCGGTCTAGGAATGGTAGAACGATGGGTTCGATGACGGTTTGGATGTACCGTGCACTATTCAGTGTCCCCTCGACGATCACCAGTGGTGTACAGCCAGTGTAGGAGATTGCTCCCCACACCATGATGCCGGGTGTTGGCCCTGTGTGCCTCGGTCGTATGCAGTCCTGATTGTGGCGCTCACCTGCACGGCGCCAAACACGCATACGACCATCATTGGAACCAAGGCAGAAGCGACTCTCATCGCTGAAGACGACACGTCTCCATTCGTCCCTCCATTCACACCTGTCGCGACACCACTGGAGGCGGGCTGCACGATGTTGGGGCGTGAGCGGAGACAGTTGCGAATGGTCCTCGCCGATACCCCAGGAGCAACAGTGTCCCTAATTTGCTGGAAAGTGGCGGTGCGGTCCCCTACGGCACTGCGTAGGATCCTACGGTCTTGGCGTGCATCCGTGCGTCGCTGCGGTCCGGTCCCAGGTCGACGGGCATGTGCACCTTCCGCCGACCACTGGCGACAACATCGATGTACTGTGGAGACCTCACGCCCCACGTGTTGAGCAATTCGGCGGTACGTCCACCCGGCCTCCCGCATGCCCACTATACACCCTCGCTCAAAGTCCGTCAACTGCACATACGGTTCACGTCCACGCTGTCGCGGCATGCTACCAGTGTTAAAGACTGCGATGGAGCTCCGTATGCCACGGCAAACTGGCTGACACTGACGGCGGCGGTGCACAAATGCTGCGCAGCTAGCGCCATTCGACGGCCAACACCGCGGTTCCTGGTGTGTCCGCTGTGCCGTGCGTGTGATCATTGCTTGTACAGCCCTCTCGCAGTGTCCAGAGCAAGTATGGTGGGTCTGACACACCGGTGTCAATGTGTTCTTTTTTCCATTTCCAGGAGTGTATATTATAAAAATGTATGTGTGTTTGTTCATTCCACTCTCCTCCTAAACCCCTGGGCTACTTTCAACCAAAATCGGTACTCATATCACATACTGTCTGGAAATAATTGTTGTAGGGGAAGAAGCACCTACCCATCACAGCGGCGGGGGCGAGAAAGCAGTGTAGTTCATGATGCGCGAATATGCCTACTTTATTCATCCAATGTAGGAGAATGAGAGAAGTTAGTGACTTGCAACAAATTTTACACATAATTTCAAACCTTTATGAAACTCACTCTCACTGACAACCTGCACAAAATGATGCAAGGAAAAAAAGTTTATCACTTACTACATTTTTGCTGTTCATGCAGAAAAACTGTTGCAGGAAGCATGATGTTTTAATTTATTACTTCTTTAGTATTAATTGTATTTGCAACACATTTCACTGACAGTATCCAAATATTTTGCTGAATGTACCTTCACTACAGAGTGAAATTCACTAAAGATACAAGTGGAATTTGTGTACAAATACATGTGAAATATATTAAATACATTTAACATGTGCATATGCAGATGCAGGCAAAGCCGTGGGTAAAAAGCTCATCCTAAACACCTGGAATCATTTAAATCAAATCTGGTACACACATTAGTTATGATCTGGAAAGAAATACTATGGGGATAGGAACCACCAGCCTCCTAGTGGGATGGATGTGATAATAAGGAAAGAAAAGGGGGGAAGAATGAAATGGACAGAATGGGGGAAGGAGGAGATAGCTATAAAGAGGAGAGGGAAAATGCAGAGAGTGAGGGGAGAGGAGGAGATGGACAGAGAGAGGGGAGAGGAGGAGATGGACAGAGAGAGGGGAGAGGAGGAGATGGACAGAGGCTTGGGGAAGGAAGAGAAAATGGACACAAAGAGGGGGAAGAGGAAATGGACAGAAAGAGGGGAAGAGGAAATGGACAGAAAGAGGGGGAAGAGGAGATGGACAGAAAGAGGGGGAAGAGGAGATGGACAGAAAGAGGGGGAAGAGGAGATGGACAGAAAGAGGGGGAAGAGGAGATGGACAGAAAGAGGGGGAAGAGGAGATGGACAGAAAGAGGGGGAAGAGGAGATGGACAGAAAGAGGGGGGGGGAAATGGACAGAAATAGGGGGAAGAGGAAATGGACAGAAAGAGGGGGAAGAGGAAATGGACAGAAAGAGGGGGAAGAGGAGATGGACAGAAAGAGGGGGAAGAGGAGATGGACAGAAAGAGGAGGAAGAGCAGATGGGCAAAGAGGCAAAGGATGAAATGTATCACAGATAAATTATGAGGGCAAAGAACAGCTCACTGCAGACTCTTAAATTTCTTGGAGTTACTATAAATAAAATCTTGTCATGGACTGAACACATGGATTGCTTAGTGAAGTGATTGAAAAGTTTTGTTCATGCAATGTGACTTTTAAATAATTGACTTAACTGTTAAGAGAACTGTTTATTGTGCATATTTTATATCAGTTGTTATATAGGGAATAATTTTTTGTGGTGTTGAAAAACCGAACCCCTCACAGTGTTAATGCTATAGAAGAAAATCATCAGCACTATGATGGAAACAAACAATAGGCAATCATTCAAACAATTATTCAAAAGCTCACATGGAACTGACGGCATTTCCAACAGAGTACTAAAAGCTTGTTCCCAACAGCTAAGTAGGATTCTCAGCCACAAATGTAGCAGACCACTGAAACAGGGTATTTTTCCAGACAGACTAAAATACACTATTGTTAAACCATTGCATAAAAAAGGGGATAGGTCCGATGCTAACAACTACCGCCCAATCTCACTTCTGACAGCTTTATCCAAAATTCTTGAAAAAGTAATGTATTCAAGAGTGGCATCTCATATTTGTAAAAATGAAGCACTAACAAAATGGCAATTTGGTTTTCAGAAAGGCTTTTCAACAGAAAATGCTATATATGCTTTCACTGATAAAATATTAAATTCTCGGAATAACTGAACATCACCCATTGGGATATTTTGTGATCTCTCAAAGACTTTTGACTGTGTTAATCATGAAATTCTTGTAGATAAGCTTAAGATTGGAGTTCGGTGGGACAGTGCACAAATGGTTTAATTTATATTTAACTGGAAGAATGTAGAAGGTTGAAATTAACAACAGATATTCTGCAAAAATCAGCACAGTCTTGATTAGATTAGATTAGATTAGATTAATACTAGTTCCATGGATCATGAAAACGATATTTCGTAATGTTTTGGAACTGTCAAATTTTCCAATACATGACATAATTAAGTTAATTTAACAACATACTTAAGTTAATATAACAACTTGTTCATTTTTTTGTGTTTTCTATTTTTTCTATTTTTTTTTTAAATTTATATCTAAAAATTCCTCTATGGAGTAGAAGGAGTTGTCATTCAGAAATTCTTTTAATTTCTTCTTTAGTGCCAGTATAATTCACCCCTTTCTGTGCCAAAGTTAGATTTAATCTTGAATAGTGAAGATCATCCTTTCTCCTAGTATTGTAGTTATACACACTGCTATTACTTTTGAATTGGGTTTGGTTGTTAATAACAAATTTCATAAGAGTATATATACTGAGAAGCTACTGTGAATATCCCTAGATCCTTAAATAAATGTCTGCAGGATGATCTTGGGTGGACTCCAGCTATTATTCTGATTACACGCTTTTGTGCAATAAATACTTTATTCCTCAGTGATGAATTACCCCAAAATATGATGCCATATGAAAGCAACGAGTGAAAATAGGCGTAGTAAGCTAATTTACTAAGATGTTTATCACCAAAATTTACAATGACCCTTATTGCATAAGTAGCTGAACTCAAACGTTTCAGCAGATCATCAATGTGTTTCTTCTAATTTAATCTCTCATCAATGGTCACACCTAAAAATTTGGAATATTCTACCTTAGCTATATGCTTCTGATTAAGGTCTATATTTATTAATGGCGCCATACCATTCACTGTACGGTACTGTAGTACACTGTGTCTTATCAAAATTCAGTGAGAGTCCATTTACAAAGAACCACTTAGTAATTTTCTGAAAGACAGTATTGACAATTTCATCAGTTAATTCTTGTTTGTCAGGTGTGGTTACTATACTTGTATCATCAGCAAAGAGAACTAACTTTGCCTCTTCATGAATATAGAATGGCAAGTCATTAATATATATTAAGAACAACAAAGGACACAAGAGTGACCCTTGTGGAACCCCATTCTTGATAGTTCCCCAGTTTGAGGAATGTGCTGATCTTTGCATGTTATGAGAACTACTTATTTCAACTTTTTGCACTCTTCCAGTTAGGTACGAATTAAACCATTTGTGCGCTGTCCCACTCATGCCACAATACTTGAGCTTGTCTAGCAGAATTTCATGATTTACACAATCAAAAGCCTTTGAGAGGTCACAAAAAATCCCAATGGGTGGTGTTCGGTTATTCAGATCATTCAAAATTTGATTTGTGAAAGCATATATGGCATTTTCTGTTGAAAAACCTTTCTGGAAACCAAACTGACATTTTGTTAGTACTTCATTGTTACAGATATGTGAAGCTACTCTTGAATACATTACTTTCTCAAAAATTTTGGATAAAGCTGTTAGAAGGGAGATTGGACGGTAATTGTTGACATCAGATCTATCCCCCTTTTTATGCAAAGGTATAACAATAGCATATTTCAGTCTATCAGGGAAAATGCCCTGCTCCAGAGAGCTATTACACAGGTGGCTGAGAATCTTACTTACCTGTTGAGAACAAGCTTTTAGTATTTCGCTGGAAATGCTATCAATTCCATGTGAGTTTTTGCTTTTAAGCAAGTTTATTATTTTCCTAATTTCAGAGGGAAAGTGGGTGAGATTTCAATTGTATCAAATTGCATAGGTATGGCCTCTTCCATTAACAGCCTAGCATCTTCTAATGAACACCTGGATCCTACTATATCCACAACATTTAGAAAATGATTATTAAAAATATTTTCAACTTCTGACTTTTTGTTCGTAAAGTTTTCATTCAATTTGATGGTAATACTGTCTTCCTGTGCTCTTGGTTGACCTGTTTCTCTTTTAATAATATTCCAAATTGTTTTAATTTTATTATCAGAGTTGCTGATTTCAGACATAATACACATACTTCTGGATTTTTTAATAACTTTTCTTAATATAACACAGTAGTTTTTATAATGTTTGATAGTTTCTGGGTCACTACTCTTTCTTGCTGTCAGATACAGTTCCCTTTTCCGGTTACAAGATATTTTTATACCCTTAGTAAGCCATGGTTTGTTACAAGGTTTCTTACGAGTATATTTAACTATTTTCTGGGGAGATATCAAGAATGGTGTTCCACAGGGTTTGGTCTTGGGTCCCTTATTGTTCTTAACATATATTAATGACTTGCCACTCAATAGTCATGAAGATGCAAAGCTTGTTCTTTTTGTTGATGACAGAAGTATAGTAATCATACCAAACAAACAAAAATCAGCTGAGGAAATTGTAAATAACTTCTTTCAGAAAATTATTAAGTGGTTCTCTGCAAATGGACTCTCACTAGACTTTAAGAAAATACAACATATACAATTCTGTACAGTAAATGGCATAACACCACTGATAAACATAGACTTTGAACAGAAGTCTGTTGCTAAGGCAGAATATTCAAAATTTCTGGGTGTGTGCATTGGTCAAAAATTGAACTGGAAGAAACACACTGATGCTCTGCTGAAATGGTTAGGTTCAGCTACTTAGGCTGTTAGCGTTGTTGCAAATTTTGGTTATAAACTTATCAGTAAATTAGCCCACCATTTCATGACTCTCATACGACATCATATCTTGAGATAATTCATCACTAAGAGAAAACGTATTCATTGCACAAAAGCGTGTAATCAGAATAATAGCTGGAGCCTACTCAAGATCTCACCTTGCAGACATTCATTTAAGGAACTCAGGGATATTCACAGTACCTTCGCAATAAATACATTCCCTTATAAAAGTAGTTGTTAATAACCCATCACAATTCAAAAATAATAGCGAAGTGCATAGCTAGAGCACTAGAAGAAAGGCTGATCTTCACTATTCTGGGTTAAAACTGACTTTGGCACAGAAAGGGGTGAATTATGCTGTCAGAAAAATCTTTGGTCATTTGCCAAATAGCATTAAATGTCTGATACACAGCCACCAACATTTAAAAACAAATTAAAATAATTTCTGAATAACAACTCCTTCTACTTAATAGATGAATTTTTAGATATGGAGTAGTAACCATAAAGAGTAAAAAATAAAAAAAATTAATTATACTGTGCAAAAAAAAACTTATGTTAAACTGACATATTCCACATCATTACAAAATGTCATATTCATGATCTATGGAACAAGTATTAATGTAATGTAATGTAATTTAACTCCCTATGATGAATGTCTATAACACATGAAGGCAAAGCAAGCAGCTGGGGTGGGGAGATCTTGCACAATGAAGTGACAGGCAATGATCACAGAAATCTGTGAATAATTAAATTAAGAAAACTTGAAGTAAATTCTACTCATTTATAAGCAATGTTACTTGTTTTCAAAGTGCACTTAATTGTTCCTTATACTGCTTCAGTAAAACACCATTCACGCACTTTAACAATATATGAGTAAGTGACTGTAACTTTCTGCAAGTACTAATGAAAACAGATGGTGTGCCTGTGACGTAACATTTTCACAGATCTTTTGAGATTTGTAAATTACCTTATCATTATACTTCTAACTGGAATGACTGCTTCGGTTCCTTGATGGCAGCTTTATATTTATGCTTTGTAAGCTATAAAACCTGTTTAAGGAAGAAGTAGATAAAAACTATACATTTGCATATGTTAATAAGATAGTTACATACCTTAATACTGCTATGGTGTAGGCTGCCACAATAATACACAAAATATATACTATGGATGTGCACGAACAAACTGCAGCTCCTGATGATAATTCATCTTCATTAGCTGAGAGACAAACATGCAATGATAAGTGCATGCAAAGTTTTTTTGAGGGAGCTGGTGTGGAAATATTGGCAGTTACCTTAATTCAAATTAACTTCTCTTTCAGTTACCTCCTTCACATGCAATACGAGAGTAAATCATCTAATTCACATATACAGCAACAGAATGTATTATAACTGTCTTTTAATTTATCACTTCTGTGGAGGATTTAAGTATTTCATTAGTTTAATTCATCAGGGGAAAATGCTGAGTTTCCTTATAATTTAAAATTGTATGTGCCCTATGAAACAAAACACTTTAAGGAGTGAGATGGTAACCAACAGCTACAATACAAACACTTAGAGAAATGTTACTTTGCAGTCTGAAAAAAAGGTCTTTTGTTAACTTACATATGTAAAGTTATGATCAAACGAAAATTGAAATTACCTTAAAATAAATCTCTACCTACAACTTATCTTACACAAAAACAAATGTTTTACTAGAGATGATAGTAAATATTGGGGAACAATTACATATTAGATAAACACTGCTAGATAGACTATGTTAAACTATTAAGTGTTTTCCCATAAAAAGAATTGTTCATTGTGTTCAGACTACTTGATTTGGTAGCGTGCACAATGTTGATTGTTTGATAATAAGACTTCTGGATTTTCATTATACAATTTCAAACACAATAAACAGAGAAGAAAAATCTGCAGAAACAAGAGAAGTGTGGTGGGGGAACTGGAAATGACAGAAGTGAAACATGAGCTGCATGACACTTTTATTACAGGTGAAACTGGAAACTCCTATGAGCTTCTAAAAGAAAAGACACCTCTTAAGAGATCAAGGTTGTACTAAAGACAAACTGCCTGTTGGCTTCAGTCTCAAGTTCTTTGGCCAATGTTCATATGATGATTTTTCTGACATTTTGCCAGCACAAGTGGTTGGCATTGTCAAAGTTTCACCTTCTATTGCTGATGGTGGACTGGAGCCAAGCACGCAGCCACAAACTATATGTACCTGGCGATCCAACGTCCAAGGGCTTCTCCGTGATCTTTTCTCATGCAGTTCTCTTGTTCACTGCAGCATGGGAAGCCAGGATCCATTACCTTGAGGTTTTCTTCTTTCTTCTTGAAGCTAGTCTCATGTTTATGTATTCCATAGCTTCTCTGAACAAGTGGGAGTGACAGTTGTTCTCCACAGCAAGAACTTCCATGTTGGCAAATTTTACTACGAGGTCTGTCTCACACAGTGCGTGTTCTAACACAGCTGATTTCTCCACCTGCTTCAACCTGCAATGTTGCTTATGTTCCATGATCCTGGTGTTGATTGATCACCCAGTCATTATAACATAAACTTTTCCACACGTGCATGGTATGTGGTACATTCCCGACATTGCAAGTGGGTCCCTTTTCTCCTTTGCCAATCTGAGACACTCTCTGATCATCTTTGTCAGTTTGTAAATAGTCTTTACACAATATACGGCCTATTCTGTTCGTCACTCTGGGAATGTATGGCAGAAAGGCCATATCCGACATTTGTTTCCCTGATTTGTCACTTCTCCGAGTGTTTGGCTCTGCTATACTGCTAATATAACTTGTGGAGTACCCATTGCTCCTCAAAACACTTTCCAAGTGCTGTATTTTACATCTGAGATGCTGCAGCCCACATATTCATCTTGCTCATGTTATGAGCAAATTAATCATGGCTTTTTTCTGGCTCGGGTGGTGGTTTGAAAGTTTGTGCAGGTATTGGTTCATGTGTTTTGGTTTTCAATACACACTTTATCCCTGTCACCATTCCTTGTGACCAGCACATCTAGAAATGGTAGTTTTTTGTCCTTTTCTGCTTCCATGGTAAATTTTATGTTGGCATGGAGGCTGTTCAAGCATCTTAGGAAGTCACTGAGCTGTTCTTCGTCATGGTTCCACACAATGAAGGTATCATCAACATATCTGCAACACACCTTGGGTTTACAAGGTGACAAGTCCAGTGCTTGTGCCTTGAAATGTTCCATGAAGAAGTTGGCCACCACTGGACTAAGAGGACTACCCATGGCGATGCCTTCCAGCTGTTCATAGAGATTGCCATTCCATGTGAAATAGCTCGTGGTGAGACATACATAAAAGAGTTTTGTGATATCTTGTGGGAAGATGGAACTGATGTGCTCCAGAGTGTCACTGAGAGGCACTTTCATAAAATAAGAAACAACATCCAACATGTTGCTTGGTTCAAGTTTTAGTTTCCTCAACTTTTCAATAAAATGTCCTGAGTCCTTTATGTATGTGTCAGTCTCCCCCACGTGTGGCTGGAGCAGAGAGACCAAGTGTTTTGCCAGTTTATACATTGGACAGCCAGGAGCACTAACAGTCAGTCTTAGTGCAATATTATTCTTATGGATCTTAGGTAATTCATACCACCTCATGCTGGTGGGGAGAAAAAAAAAACCACACGAACGTCAGCCGAAGAACCCGAGACTAAAGCCAACGGGCAGTTTGTCAGCAAGTAGCCAAGAGAGCCTTAACAATTCTGTACTAAAGACAAGAAATAAAATTGGTCAGTTACTACAGTGTTGTGTACAATTATGATGGG
The DNA here is from genome assembly GCF_023864275.1 of Schistocerca cancellata. Lineage (NCBI taxonomy): Eukaryota > Metazoa > Arthropoda > Insecta > Orthoptera > Acrididae > Schistocerca > Schistocerca cancellata. The sequence goes on along the minus strand of NC_064629.1, from coordinate 542,119,731 downwards.
ACACTGAAAATTTTGATTTTTGATTACAGGCAGAGGCTTGAGATTGATATACGAGTGTCATTCAATAAATAATGCCCACATTTCTTTCCAGGAAAATATTTATGTATTCTTAAGAGTTAGAACTGGGGTAATAATCATTTTCATGTATGTAAAGCTGGGCTGTAAACCATTACTTAGCACAAGTGATCTATTTTTTTCTAAAATCCTTCCTTCAGTAATACAAAGTAACAAAAAAGTGGAGTCGAGGAAGACAATCTTTTCTGCGAATTCTTAAGAGCAGTTTGTGTCAGTCTTCATTAACTGAAAAGAATAACAATCAACATTTCTTTTACATATACTTTTTTCCACACAGTCTGCATCACATTGTATGGCCTCATGTTAATGTTTTTTTCACTGTGTGAATAAGACTCATCACCTTCTTCTTCTTCATCTTGTCTTCGTTCTTCTTCTTCTTTTCTTCTTCTTCTATGTGTTTCCCATTTAGAGCATCCTTAAATGGACCAAACAGATGGAAGTTCGAGGGTGCCAGGTCATGGCTATAGGGTGGATGAGATAATGATATCCAAACCAATTTGGCAATGTGTTCCTGGGGCTCTGAGTCTTGTGTGTGAGCATGTACTGTCACGACGGAGAAATTTTTTTATTAAATTGTTGTCAGACCAAAGGCGTTATAAAAGTTTCTTGACTTTGTCCTATTTCAGTTGCTCCAGAAACTATATAAAGGTCAGAAGGGAAAAAGAAAATCATCCACCTCATTGACAACTGCAACTTCAACGGTTTTCTTGCTTCAAAATGGGAAAGTGAACTTTTTCCCTGTTAATCACATCTCTGTTTAACAGCCACTTGGTATGAGCATCAATCACTGAACACTATTACAGGACCAGTGTTCTTTTCAGTGAATGAAGACTGACACAACTTGCTCTTAAGAACTCACAGAAAATATTGTCTTTCTGGAGTCCACTTTTTTGTTAGTTAGTATTACTGAAAGGTTTTAAAAGGTGCATCACTTCTGCTGAGTAATGGTTTACAACTCACTTTCCATATATGAAAATGATTATCACACAAACTGCAAATAATCTTAAATCTTACACATTAACTAGGAAAATTATTATGGTACTTCCAGAATTGAAATTGTAATTAGATTTTCTTTGAATGGTGTGATAAACATTATGACACTAGCCATGTGTGGCAGACAGGCATAGAGTATTAGCACACAAATATGATATTTTGACAATACTTATTTCACAGGGAAACCCTGAACCCACCAGATCTATTTAACAAAGAAGGAGCACAAAGAGCTCTAATAAAATGTGTGTAAGTGAAGAATTTTGAATAACAAAAGCAGTTTCAGCCACAACGACCACCACCACCACCACCACCACCAGAAATACAAGTAGTACTGGTTATATGTAATTATCCGTATCTGGGATAGGATTTGATAACTTCAGTGGTAATCTTCAACTGTCATTGTCATTCTAATCTTCTTTTTCTTCAAGGTTTAGGCATATGGGACCATTCTTTCTTCAAGGAAAATTGTCCTCCATCTGGTGAGGGTTTTTTCCAGCGTTCCACCTTTCAACTGGCTAATTTTTGAGCAAAAAGCTTTGGAATTCAGTTAATTGTCCATTCATTCAATATGCCCCTTCCATTTTACTTTACTGCTCTGTGTTCAATCTTTTATGCTGAAAATTTTCAGTTCCTTTCATATTTCATTGCTTTATCTTTTTTCTGTAGGAAATTACAGTCTACCAAAGGTCTTTAAAATCTCATCTTTCTTAAATCTGTTAGTTTGCACTGGCTCTATGCTGACGTGGCTATTGACAGCTCAAATTATTTGCGCAGTCAGTACTGAGAGTCCTACACAATTAGTGATATGTCTATGAATACATTGCTATTGTGTCAATACTCAGCACAACTGAAATTATAGTAATTTATAGTGGAGTAATCATTACGAAGGTTTAATTTTTTCTGATGGACACATCAATTACTGGGAATAATTTTGTCTACCATCTGTTTCCCTGTTGCTTTCTTTCCTAATTATTACATAATCTCTGTTTGTTCAAAATAAAAAGTGTATCACACCTGACACAATATTAGAAATAAAAATGTTCACTTATTAATCACCAAATACTGCCTTTTTCATATCCTAGGTGGCTACGACAGTATAGATGTAAACACCTGTCAACATAGGTTCTCATCAAAATACTGAGTATCAACTTTTGTTATTAAGCTAATCTGAATTTACTAGTCACTTATGTTTTAGTTGTCCAAACTTTCAGAACTTTTATTTTCATCATGAGTTAATTAACATAAACACATGAATTATTAGTTTACCCGATTACAGTCTTTGCAATACAAATACTCACATAGTTGATCTGCAGTGCCAATCCAGGAGATGTGCCTGTTAAGTATGTCCATTTTATAAAGGAAATATTGTAAACTCTTTTTAGCTGCAGAATTTATGTTATCACATTATGACAGTTTACAACTGATGCATTAAATAAATGATAACATACAGTTATATGGAGCAACATATGCAACCATAAAACCGATTTTTGAGGCATCCCCAGAATTACTCAGAAAAAAACCTAATTACATACCACCCATCCAGATTATTGGTGCCATTCTTCACACAATGCAACAAAACTTGTTTAGTCATCTATTCCAGTGCCGTAAGCAATGCCTTGTAATTAAGTTACATCACTGCTTAGATCTTCTGAGTAAGACGGTTATAAAAGAAAGCAGGCTTTAAGGTTTAGCATTCCGTCGATAACAATATCATTACAGATGTAGCACAAACTTCGACAGGAGACAGCTAAGGAAGTTTTTTTCTTTTTAATAAATATTTTGTTCTGTACTTCAGATTTTTAAAAGAATTCCTGTTTTCAGAATGGTATATAGTTGTTTTTGAAAAAAATGCATTATTCATATACTTTTAATTGAGCAATTTAGCAGCTGGAATACAGAACTGCAGTGTACAATGTGTACCACAGGTGAAAATATGTGATAGTAGAAGCAAAAATGTTCCAGTCAACACAGGCGTACATAAATGAGCCATTTACGAGATAACTGAGAATGTGTGCTTATAAGCCACCACTAACTTCAGTGTGAAATATTATCACAGCTAGTATAAATGTATTTGAAATGTAAACTTTTCAATCAAGTCACCATCTGACTTGGCTCAAATTTCACCCATGGCTTACTTCAACAAGAAATATAATACCATTTGAGCACATTACATGTTACAAGTTACTGTTAAAGGACATGTTCATTGTGACATCCTCACTGTTGGATGCACATTGCACTCATCACTGCAGTAAGTTACGAAACTTTTTGATGCCCTCATAAACCTTGGTAAGACTGTCCAATTTCCTGCTACAGTAATTCAGCTGTATCAATGGGAGTGCTGTACACTTCACTTTTGAGATGACTCCACACAGAGTCGGGTGCTCTTGGAGGCAAGGGTACAAGATGGATAATCTTGGACTTGACTGGTGCATGAGACATTGTCTTACATCAGCAGCAATATGTGCCAATGACCCACGATGCACCTACCACATTCCCCAACCATGGACCATGGGTGAAATTTAAGCCCAATCAAATGGGATTTAAGGGGCCCCATACCAATTGTAATCTTGAAATTTTCATGTTTTTTTCAGAAATTTGTAAATTTGTGGTAAGGTCTTTATGGGACCAAACTGCTGAGGTCATCGGTCCCTAAGCCTACACACTACACACTACTTACTCAAAGTTAAACTAACTTACGCTATGGACAACAAACATACCCATGTCCTGGGGAGGACTCGAACTGCCGACGGGGGGAGCCGCATGGACCGTGACAAGGCGCCTCAGACCATGCGGCTCATGTTTTTTTCCCTTGATTTTGATCTACAGAATTTCCCTTTTTCAATATTTACAATACATAAATATTAAGGCCTTATTTTAAGCTTCTTCATTCATTTAAACAAAACACTGTGTGGGGGTGACCATTTTCCAAGAATCTGAACAGTAGTAGAAGGAAGGGGTGTCAGTTATTTAGGAGATGGGGATTCAAAAGCATTTTTTTGGTTTTGTTTTTTAATTCCTTAGGGACCAAACTGCCTAGGTCGTAGGTCCCTAGACTTTCACAAACTAACTTACAATAAGACCACCACACACACACACACACACACACACACACACACACACACACACACACACACAAGGGAGGACTTGAACCTCCAGCGGGAGGGGCCAGGCAATTCGTGACATAGTGCTTCAAACCACACGACCACTCCGTGTGGCTCAAAAGCTTTCAAAGAAGTGGAGGAAGAGAAGTCATATGGAGAATATGCAACTACCATTAAAATGGAGTGTATAGATCATGTAGAAAAGTGAACGGGTACAAGGCTCCAAAGGCTGCATAAGAGGGAAAGAAATTAGAAGATGGCAGAAGATTATATAGTAAGAATAGACGCACAGAATTTATCATAGATAAAATTCAAAATTACTAATGCATGGCCATCAGGCAAAATGTTAGTAGTGTAGAAGATGCGAGAAAAGTTGTATGCACAGTTTTGTCTCATCATCTCTTCAACAAGATGAGAAACCCATTCATGGCCTATGTTCTCCACGAAGTGATTCATGGACAAATACAACAGAGCACTGAAAAATGGTGCGAAATGCATTCACAAACCAGCTATACCTTTTTCCATAATGGAGGTCTTGGGGGAAAAAAAAGAGATTTGTCAGATTAAGACTATTGAAAAAATGTCTTCATGGCCACACCCACAATCCTAATGAGTCCATCAACACTGTAATCTGGGCCAGAATTTTCAAGACAGTGTTTGTGTCAATTAGTACACTGAATTTTGGTGTCTCTGATGCAGCGGAAACATTCAATTAAGAAAATGTTGCAAGGTGTGAACTCCTGAAAAGCCTGCTACAAACTGCTGGCCATTTTACAGTGAAACAAACATTAAATTTAGAAAAAGAAAGTGTTAGGGTATCACGTAGAGCTATTAGAGAGCTTGAAACAAGAACAAGACAATGCAGACAAGCAAGAAAAAGGACATTGCAAGATGAGATGGAAGAGAATGCAGACAACCCATCTTAGGGAGCTGGAATGTTGTATTTTTTTTTTTTTAAGAATAAAGCGTTTTTCTCAGCTGCTTCTTGCCAGAATTTGTTCAAAACTACAGGATACACTAATCTGAGTATTCTGCATATTTTAAAATAAGGGTTTTCCTATTCTGTAAATCTCACAGAAGTTAGAGCCTTATGTACATAGGAAAATGTGGATAGTTTCTTACTTTCATGTCCACTTTTTACAACAATAATTATCATCACAAAACTAATGAATATTTTTAGAAATCCCTCTGTTAATGTGATAAGAAATGTGTAACCTACAAGCCATATTTTCCACAATGTTTTGTTCTCAACAGTTTCTGATAAAAGGTACCTTTCATATGAATAAATTTTACTTTATTTATGATACAGATTGCCAACCTGCTCAGACCCACTTAACTGAACAGTTTACATTTCAAATGCTTTTGTACTGACTGGGGCAATAGTTCATATTGAACCCAGTGGTAGCTCGTAACTACATATTTGGAATTATATTGCAAACAGCTCATTTGTGGGCCAGTGTGTTACTGGAATTTTTTGCTTCTATTGCCATTTATTTTCACCTATGTCACATTTTATTATTAATTATGATACACCCTGCACACCTGAGTACTCTACTTTAGTTGCTACATTTGTCAGTTAAAATTGTATTAATGTATCTTCTTAGAAATTTCTACATATCATTTTCAAAACAGGGATTCTTTTAAGCATCTGAAATATAACGTGAAATACGTAAACAACTCAAAAAGCACCACAAAACCATTGACTATAGTTATCTCATCTGTCAGAATTCTAAATCCAGTAATACGAAATACTCTTATATCACATATGAATTTGTGGCAAGATTAGCAAATGAACTGATCAGAAAACAGTGTATCTGGGGCCTTCAAGTATTGTAGTTCACCCGTTTAAAAGATCCTGAAAGAGACATAACTTCACTGCATTTTTTTGAAGCAGGCAAATTATATTTACATGTCCCATTACTGAAATTTCTCTTCAACTCTTCACTATATTGACAAGCAACTCTGTACTATGAGGCACAAATACAGTGAATGCTCTAGGTCTTTGCGACCTTCTCAAACAAAAATCAGTATAGTAACTTTATAATGATATCTAATTACCCTTTCATCAACTCATAATAAATGTCAGCTGTAAGAGTTTAATGGCCTCTTCAATAGAAAACCATTATTGGAAATCTCTTCCTTTGATAAGGATTCATTACTTTAGGTTACATACGTATGTGACTATTTAGTTGTTACGGCCAAGTTGTTCTAATAATTTGTGCATTAAAAAGTACTTTTGCTTATGGAATATTCAAGTATGGAATGTAGCTATAGTAACAGATCATACCTGACCACTTGGTTTCCAAAATTGGTATGCTCTCACTTTTTTTGTTGCTTGCTTTTTAATAAATGTGTATGGAAATCCATATTATTTTCATAAAAGAAATAATTCTCAATTGGTCTAAACATACACTGCTACAAAGCTAGTTTTTTCTATACCAATATTTACACCTACACAGCAAAAACTAATTTCTAAGAGGAGAGAGCACAATGCAGTGCTGCAGTGGCTGATGTGTTATTTTAATTGGCATTAGACCTATATCACTTCATTCTCCAAGCTGATTTACATACCCCAGGCAATTTTATGAAACATTGCAGTTGTGACTACATTTGATTCTGAGTGTAGCACAAACTTTATTACAGTCAGAATCTTTCACTATTGATCTGTTAGACACCAGCAGTCCAAGTATTCAGACATAGTGCATTATACTACTGATACATTTATAATATTTTTGTTCCACATAGAGTAACTTCAACTCTGATATTTATTTCTATTCCATGTCTTCCTAATGAGCTACCACTAACTGAATGTGAATTCATGTTCCCACTTTAAATATTGTGTAAAATATATGCTGAGTACATAATTCAAGAGGGCTACACTAAGAAATATGTGTTCACTTATCATCATATGCTTCCCTTTTTAATGTCCTGGAAGGCTACGACAGTATAGCTGTAAGCACTAATTGACAGAGGTAATCTTAAAAATATCATGATTAAGCTCATCATAATACTCATTTTTGAAGCAATGCCAGAATTATTGGTGGTGGGGTCGGGTGGGGGTGGGGGGATTACTGTTACCCCATAATATTATTGATTTCATTTGTCTAAAAATGCTTCAACGATTGCATGTTTCTTGCAAGTAAATCATAGCACTGCTGATAGCATCTGAAGACGACTGTTATAAATGGATTGAAGGAACATTAAGGTGTAACATCTTGTTGACACTAAGATCATTAGAGATGGAGCACAAGCTCAGACTGGAGATGGATGGGCTGGAAATTTGGGTCGTACCCTTTCAAAGGAACTACTCTAGCATTTAACTTTAGAGATTTATGGAAACCACAGCAAATCTAAACATGAAAGGTCAGACAGGGATCTGAACCCAAATATAACATCACATTTGTAACTATATTAAATTTCAGCCTCCAGTTGCTGACTGCTGCACCATGCTAAAGATATTCACAATTGTAGCTCAATGGAATTTATGTAGCAGCTCAGCCAGTTTAAGTTCAATGACACTGACATTTTTGTCAGTTTTTACATGGTGCCCCTCCTCAAAACAATGCCACTAAAAGTGTCTCCAGTAGACGGGCAAGAAATTCAATGACAAGACAATGGAGCAATTAAGACTTGCCCTTGTCTTTATGTATTTTCTATTTGATGGGCATTACTATAAACAGACCAAAGGGGCAACTACAGGCAATTCCCTCTCTTTTGTGTATGGAGCACATCAAAGAGCAAGTGCTAAAAGCAACTACATGGAATCTAATTTGTCATTACTATTAAGTGAATGACATGTTTGTGATATGGACACACAGGGAAGAAAGAAACTGGAAGACTTCCTGCATCTCAGTTCAAAGTATCTGAACACAGATCTCACAATGGAAGTGGAAACAGAAGGAAAACTGCTGTATGTCAATGTGCAGTGGTCAGCATGTAAGCAGACAGCACACTGGATATGCGATAAACATTATGTACCAATCATTCCGACGTGTACTGCAAGAAGAAACTCACCACCATTCTATGCATTTGGTACATGGGGTTCGTGGGCTGTATGGTGCCGGAATCTTAATGGATTAACTAGTGTACATGAAAATGGTATTCCACTCCACTAAGTATACTGGCCAGCAAATCAGGCATGTTCCCCTGCCTGCACCAGTGAACTGTAATTGTCGGAGAGGGATGGGGTAGGGTAAGGGTGGGGGCTGGGCGGACACAAAATCCAGAAAGAGGCAGAGAAGTAATGTATAATCTATCACCTTCCTTCCATTTGTTGGGTTTGTCAAGCAAAGTCGCCCACAATATAGAGAAGCATCTGGAACTTGGTGGCTCCAGTAAAGCATAAAATATGTTCTGTTCTACTAGCAAGGGTGTACTATCCAGTTCTGTAATGACAGTTCAGTTGCATACCAGAGAACTCAGTTTATACCTTTGTTGATTTGCAATCAGTGATCTTCTACAGTAAAAAAATTGCAAATAAACCAGACAAAATGCTTCACTCTTCAGTAGTAGATGCATAGTTCACTGGCCTCACAGCAATTTTTATCTAAACTTTTAACATTAGTTACTTTTCTGTTTCCTCTATCTGCATGTTTATTACCAAGTCAACGTGTTATTTGTGTGCTACTGCAATAATGTCACTTGACTGTTGATTATACTTCACTTTTGTATCTTATAACTTACCATATTTCTGCCATGATATTACCTTAATGAAGGATATGTCTCTATATCACTTACTTTAAATCCTGAGAGTTTATTAATTGCAGTTCTGGGGTCAATGTTAGTTAGTAATGAAATTATCATTTATTTCATGAAAAATAACTGTACCTAAAAAAAAAAAAAAAAAAAAAAAAAATGGAAAAATCCATAGCCTATCTGCGACTCAGCATCTCTGCTATATGGTGAGTAGCATCTTTCCTTCTCAATATTGTACCTCAAAAAGTCACCTATACCAGTTTGGTTTAATAGTATCAGTATTACTGATAATATATGCATCATAAATGAAACTAATTTTAATTTAAAACCATAAATTTCTAAGAATTTAACATTCCATTTATTTTTTTCATTTCATTTTTTGGGATGTAATGTACTTAATCCAGATGTATCATTTTTTCAGTAACTGGGTTACATGATTTCTAAGAGTGAAAAATTACCTTGTGCTTGAGAAATTTCTCTAATGAACTGATCATTGATTTTACTTACATGTCCAACAGGTTGATGGAACCAACAGCAGATGAAATTTTAATCTATCTATCTATCTACACACACACACACACACACACACACTACTATCAACTGACACACACAATGTGATACATACAATTCTGTATTAATCACAATGGAAACAAAACAAATTCACAGTTATCATGTACATTACATATGAGGCATGTCCCAAACGTAAGTATGGTTTTGGAGAAGAAATTAATAAAAACATTTTTTCAAACCAAAATTTATTTTTACAGGAAAAAAGTACTTCTTAAACTATTCTTCTATGAAATTGTCACCATTATTCAGACATTTTTCACAGCGGGAAACCAATTTTTCTATGTCCTCTTCATAGAAAGATGCTGCTGGTAAAGGCAGCCACTGCAGAACACCATTTTTTGTGTCGTCATCACTGTCGAAGCGCCTTCCTCCAAAATCATGCTTCAAGTTCAAGACCAAGTGGTAGGCAGAAGGTGAGATATTGGGGCTGTGTGCAGGTGGTCAACATGCTCCCAACCAAATTATAGATGAAGGTTCTAACAAGGGAACCTCCCCATCGCACCCCCCTCAGATTTAGTTATAAGTTGGCACAGTGGATAGGCCTTGAAGAACTGAACACAGATCAATCGAGAAAACAGGAAGAAGTTGTGTGGAACTATGAAAAAAATAAGCAAAATATACAAACTGAGTAGTACATGCGCAAGACAGGCAACATCAAGGATAGTGAGAGCACAGGAATGCCGTGGTCCCGTGATCACCGTGAGCAGCTGCGGAACAAGAGGTCCTTGGTTCAAGTCATCCCTCGAGTGAAAAGTTTACTTTCTTTATTTTCGCAAAGCTATGATCCGTCCGTTCGTTCATTGATGTCTCTGTTCACTGTAATAAATTTAGTGTCTGTGTTTTGCGACTGCATTGCAAAACCGTGCGATTAGTAGACGAAAGGACGTGCCTCTCCAATGGGAACCGAAAACATTTGATCTCAAGGTCATAGGTCAACCGATTCCTCCACAGGAAAACACGTCTGATATACTCTATACGACACTGGTGACGGCATGCGCGTCACATGAAAGGAATATGTTTTCAACCCACCTAACTTGTACATTTGGCGAATGGGTAAAAAGATTCTTCTACCTTGCCCAATTTAGGTTTTCTTGTGGATGTGATAATCATTCCCAAAAAAGTGATGAAAACATAAGAGTTTGTCACATAAACTGAAAATAAAAAATTAAACTTTTCACTCGAGGGAAGACTTGAACCAAGGACCTCTCGTTCCGCAGCTGCTCATGCTAATCACGGGACCACGGCGCTCCTGAGCCTACATTGTCCTTGATTTTGCCTATCTTGGGCATGTACTACTCAGTTTGTATATTTTGCTTATTTTTTCATAGTTCCACACAACTTCTTCCTGTTTTCTCGATTGATCTGTGTTCAGTTTTTGAAGGCCTATCCACTGTGCCAACTTATAACTAAATCTGACGAGGGTGCGATGGGGAGGTTCCCTTGTAAGTGACACCAGCTGAATGGGGATGGGGATGTGTACTGTCCTAAAGTAACAAAATGCCATGATTGACCATTCCATGTCTTTTATTTTGAATTGCATCCCAAAGTTTTCTAAATGTTTCACAGTATCATACCACACTGATGGTTTCACCTCTGAGAAAGAACTTAGTAAGCAGAAAATCACGCAAAAAATGGTGTTCAGCAGTGACGGTCTTCACTGGTGGCATCTTTGAATGAAGAGGGCACAGAAAAAAAGTTGGTTTCCCAATATGAAAAATGTCTATTTAGAAAAATAGTTTAAGAAATGCTCTTCCTTGTAAAAATCAATTTTGGTTTGAAAACATATTTTTATGAGTCTTTGTCCAAAATGGTATTTAGTTTTCAGACATGCCTCATACCTAATTCTGGTTTAGTGATATGTGGTACCAGTAGTTATTCATTAATGATTTTTGTTGCTTTTCCTCACCCAACAAGCAAAGTCTAGATTACTCCCCAGGCTGTGCCACATTTAGTACAGCCACAACTGCATTCATTGTAATCAACAGATCAAGAAAATCACAAGTTTCACTGGTCACTCATTAGTGTAAATTACGAGTACCAATAAGCAGGATGCATCTGATTACAGCAGACAATATCTATTGAGAGGTTTTGCTTTTCAAATATACCCATTAGCAATGGGTCCAACTGTGGCCTGCATTGCAGTACACATGCAACTATTTATTTGTAGCAGCTCCAGTACATTAATAGTACGTTTTCTTCTGTAAGAGTTCTTCACTTGAACTACACACTGTTAAAAATTTATATTGTTACACAATGGGCAGCACACACCCCTCTCTTTTGGTTCATAATGATATTTCACTGCATGATAATTTGTACTTTGGAATTGATAATTTCTGCAGTTAAAGTAGTTATATAGTTGGTAATATACATAATTCCTTGTAAGTTCTTGAATAACATGGATTGAACTCCTGCCTGACACTAGTTTTGCATTAATACATGAAATAATACACAACCTTGGTGAGTCATAGAACAGCTCTCTCCTGCACTTTGATTCTGCACAGAACAAGAATATCTTAGAGTAGTGATATTGGTGAGCACGTGACAACTGGACAGTAACTTTATATGCAACAGACGCAATCTCCAGGAATCACCAGTTTTGATGTTCTATTTAATCCCACATTACAGAATTGTGTGTCATTATAAACAAAAGATTTTTTCACTATTATGTATTACTGGTAAAAGTTTGTTACAAGAGCAAACCAAATATAAGTGGGATTTAAAAAAACATTATTTATTGAAAAATAAATGTCACATATAATTTACTATTTTATACAGTTTTCTCCTTCACAAACACATTTTTCCCAGCAAGAAAGAAGGTTTTTCATCCCAGCATTGTAGAACGAAGCTGGTTGCATCAGGAGCCAACTGCATACGAATTCCTCATCACCTTCATCATCTTCAAATCCTTGCCCTCCTGGAGCTTCTTTAAGCAGCCCAAACAAATGAAAATCACAGGGCAATAGATCCAGGCTGTAGGGACGATGAACAACTTTGAGACCGTTAGAGCAGTATTATGGGGCCTGGTGTTGTCATGGAGGATGACCTCTCAAATAATTTGGTCTGATCTTTTGGAACAATATGCAATCCTCACCTGGTGCAACAGCTTGCAGTAGTAAGCAACACTGAATGTGTGTCACTCGTGCAAAAAGTCAATGAGCAAAATGCCTCACCTTTCAAAGAAACCAGTTCAAAGACTTCAAATAACAGAGTCAAATTTTGACTTTCACTGGAGCCGTCTCTCCTCTGACACTCCATACAGGCTTGTTTTGATTTGGGAGTGAAGTGGGCCCATGTTTCATCAGAGGAAGTGATCTGATTCAAAAATGCATCACCTTCTTCCACAAACCTTGCTGTAAGCCTCTCATGAACCTTCAAACATCTCAACTTCTGCTCAGTGGTCAAAAGGTGAGGGGCTCGCGTGGCATGAACTTTATGGAACTTCAGGTCATTTGTGATGATCGCTCGACAACTCCCATAACTTAATCTGGTCCATTCTGCAATTTCAGATACACTCACAATCGATATTCTTCAAGAATGTCTTGAACCAGACGAATGTTTTCATCCTTATGCCGGTGCAAGGACGGCAATCATGTTGCTGATTTTGCACTACTACTCATCATGCCTTGAACTCTTTACGCTCGGCAAACACAAGAGTCCTCGGCAGTGCTTTGTCCCCGAACTGCGCAGTCAATCTCCAAAGCATTTCCATTGCTCGAACTCCTTCATTAGCAAGGAATTTTGTAATTAAGCACTGTGCAATGGTAGGGCTCACCTGTTGCTCTGACATTAAGACCACTACAGACAAACTGGTTCGGAGTGTGTAATGGCCAACTCTCCCCACTCCTAATGGCCCATTCCAATCATACCAGTCCTACCAACAGTAAAAGCACCGGAAAAAAATACCATTTGTATTTGAGTTGCCCTTGTATTATTCCAAGTAATAATTTATCCTTGTATTATTCCAAGTATCTTAGTACTTTTGCCTACGGGCAGCAGCATTATCTGTAAACTTAATTAATAAGGAAACCATGCCATATGCACCTGTGAAGGGGACAAACAACACCCATCATAAGCACCATCTCTGCATTTTCCCTATGTTTATAAATCATAATTTTACTACCTTATTAGAAATGGATGATATCACTTGATTTGGATTCAAAATTACATTTAAGCTGCACAGAAAATGGGTACACTCTCACTTCTGGATGATGCCAGCAAACAGGAGACAAAATCATCACTGCTGGCAACACCATCTTTCTCAATTGTTGGCATCAGAATTATAATTCATATTTTGAAGCTTATTTTAAAGGTAAGAGAAACAATGAGTAAGCCATTCAGAAAGGAATGAGTGTATTATCTCTATTATAACATGGTTATTTACTGTTAAAATTTGGTTTTTGGTTGGGCAACTCTTACCTTACCCGATGAAGGGGGTCTCCACCCCATCTGCCTGTGACATCTTGCATCTTACAACAGGTGAAAATAAAAGAAAGAAATGAATGCTCACTTACCTACAGCACAGTAGTAACAACAGAAATACTTCACTGAAATAAGCAAACCAACACATGCAACACTGTATTATTACCTATAAGCTTCGCAATGAAGTTTAAAACTGTGTTAGGTACACAAATGTACACAGATGTAACACACAAAACTGCAAGTGGTCATATTTTGTCATCAACATTAAACACACACAAAATTTTGGTTCCAACAATCAGACATAGAACCATGCAGCAAGTAAAATATGTCTTGTATTATAAACATTAAAATTAGTTGATATAAATCATTAGCATGGTTTTACTGGGCAATGATGATAATCTACACGGTAGCAGAAATGTTACCACATAATGAGGGTTAAGAAAACATAGAGGTCACAAGAACACAGTCTGCTAGTAATAGCCACAATGTCTTTCTATCAAAATAACTAGTTATTTGTTTCACCCTTTTACAGCAATGATAATGAATTTAAATGTAAAAGAAGTTGATATCTTGGCTTACATTTGCAATGATTGTTTTAACAAGAACATGTATGCCCAATATTAAAAAAAAGAAAGCCAATCTACACACAACATGCACATCGTTAGTTTACAGAATTAAACACAACTATGTGCTTTGAACACTGCATTTACACTTTAACATAGTGCACCAGCAACATTATTTATGAATATACTAGCATCATACTTTTAAAATTTCTTTGGCCTCAGGTTTTTATGTATGTTCATATGCAAGATGAGCTACAAATTGATAAGCATTCACAATAATACTTAAAACTACAGGTAAGTTGAGCAATTTCTCACTAGCATTTATTTTAGTGTAAACACTCAATGCAAACACAGAAAAAATAATTATAACAGAAGGATTAGTGAAATAACATGTCCCTCATCTAATTAATGTCAGTAAAGTACAGAAATTAAAGGAGAGCAACATACAAGTTTATCATCTCCCCTAAATACCTCAATATATAAAAAGTTTTTGTGTTCAAAGGTCAAATAGCCCTCTCAAATGCTTATCAGTAAGTACTTAGAAGCACATGGCACAAAAATAATATTCTGTCTACTCTCAAGTATCTCCAGTTTCAATCAAGCATTTTTGGAAGCACTTTACAGAAAAAAATTTTAAAAAATGTGGAATATTTAATAATATAAAGATGTAGCTAATCAGACTCCCCACATATAACTATTTAGTTTTCCATTTTCATTGCAGATTACTGATAGACAGAAAGCTAAAGGGCATTTCAGTTATAATTTAGAGATTCACTTGGGAAAACTGTGTGACAACCACAGAATAGTTTCACCTTTTGTATTTTAGGATAGGGGTCAGAAGGTATCAAAAATTCTAAGTACACAGTTAACTGGATAAAATTCATTTAATGGATGATGAAACATTACAGTTCAAGGGATGTGCATGATCAACGAACAAGATTTTAGCACATTCATAACACAATGCTCTAAAATTAAATATATGGATGATACAGTTACTCCATTATGTAATCTACACCATTCCACTACGCCAACATTATTTTAACAAATACCAGATTGTTAGCAAAATACTGATACAGTTACTGGAACAATAAAATTTAAAAATGACAACAAACTGTGTTTATGAATGGGAAGAACAACAACAGGGTTACATGCCTTTCAACAGTCATTCACAGCTTAGTTCTCTTTCATTTCACTACGATTCTAATGCACGAGGAGATATCCACATCACTATCATATCTAAAATAGCGTAACCCAAAGAATATACTAGTTTGGAGAATGTAAATTTAAACCGTAAGGAATAATTAACATTGCAAATGATCCAAACACAGTCTCATTTTGCACAATATGCCTGGAAATATTTGAGAGTAAAGAGTTCCCATGAGGAAAATGCCATCACCTACCACTGAGAACTATCTGACAACCGCATCACAATTTCATATTTCAACTTTTTTCTTCTTTCCTTTTTCAGTTGTCATGCCCATTGAAAGAAATCAGGATCAGTGACGAAACAAAATACTGTCACTGTGTTTTCATTTGATTCCTATACTTATGGGAAACATTATGTACATACAATGAAATGAAATGTTATTAATTTAAACCATAGATTGACACTCTGTAGCTTTATTTTTGCAGTACTTTTACATCTCTGAAATCCTTTGTTTAGAGCATAAAACATATTATAATTAGACAAAAGCACTCTGTTTGAAAAACAAAATGCATGCCAGTAAATTGCAAATTATACACGTAATTTGCATTATTTATGGTTTAAACAGGACTACATGACTGAGCAGGAAGGTCACATTCATGTGTCTAACACAAAATCCCTCAATTAGATATTCTTTTGTTTTTCTAACTGGATTAACATTTTTATGTGAAGCAATATGTAATTTATTTTCAGGGGCCTGCTAAATATTTGCAAAAGTATCTCTCTGTTCAAGGAAACTAACGAGGTGAAGAGAACAGCACAGATAAAGATATGGAATATTTTAAAAACAGTAAGAAATCTGGTATAGGTATTCACAAAAATGTCTTAGTGGGCACTTGAAAAGTAAAACAGCAGTGACACACACACACATACACACACACACACACACACACACACACACACACACACACACACACACATTGAAGTTGACCAGCTGCATATAAAGTAGCATTTTATGTCTCTAGGCCATCAAAAGTTATGTAAGCTTCAAAAAATTTTGCTAAGAAGTGGATCATTCTCAAAGGTTCATCAACTTTAGTTTTCTTTAGTGAACTAACAATGTTCAAAGTGATAATGTTTGAACTGACAATGTTTCCATGAATGGATACTATGTCCATGTGTTGTGGAATATTCATCTACAGTTACTTTTGGTCTGTACAGCAGAGCAAAGATATGATGATACACCATATATTCATACAACTCCTTCCTTCCGTTTAAAACTCTTGCAATCATGTGCATTTCAATAGTGTGTCAGACCACACTGGGAAACAGTAAACACAGCCAGAGTTTGTATTTTGCAACATTATTCCAACCAAATAAATGTCTCATTGTAGCAATCTCTGTAATCTATCACTATGTGCAATGCTGTTTAGAATAATGTTTTGCACTCTATGTTAAATCATCAACATATATGGTACTCAATACTGAAATTGTACCATGTCTGCCTTCAGCTGATTAAAGATAGAAACCAATTTTATCAATGAGTTTCCCAATACTTTATTTTAAAAACTCAACATATATAATTAAAACAGGGTGAAAAACTTGACTAAAAATTGAAATCTCTGAAGTTCAATTCTCTAATCATTTCTAGCATTTTCGTTAGCAGTTAATACGACATTCATGTCTGTCAATGTCTTCTGTGTATGGGGAAAAAAATTAAGCCATACCATGATATGAATTTGATATCAAGATGTAGGTACCCCTTGGGTGGATAAACTAATTCTGAAGTCAGGAGGAGAAAATGGCATACCTTCTCCAATAGAGCCACACCTAGTGAAGTATTATCTTGCTCAAACCAACCACCACATTAGGTACAGGATCTGATAAATCTCATTATTGTAGGTATATTTGGAAAACACCTTACCTGCAGTAGAAACTTTATAAATTTAATTGAATAGATTGTGGGCTCATGATGAAACATTACAACTACTACAATCACTTCTTCTTGTTTTCTGCAAATTCTATCGCACACAAAATAGGTTTTGTGTTCCACATCAGTTTTCTAGCCATTAATGTTAGAAAACAGAATACTAAGCCTAGACTGTGCACAAGTTTGTAAAACACAAACAGAAGAATGTTTCCTTGTGTAAATTTTCAAACTAATTTGATGTTGTCTAAGCTTTTTAATCTCCTTTTCAGACTATTCATTTCCTCTAAGAGAGTAGCTGGCTCTTGCATTCAAGTAGCTGACACACTCACGCATTTATTTAGTACAGGCTATGAATGTCTACTGGTTGTATTTCTTCTCCAGCTGGATGACAATAGGATAACTTTCATGATGACAACTGATGTGCATCACTGTCCTACTTTTATACTTAATGGGCCCTTTATTCCTTGTAAATAGATTTCAAAGAAGGGAAACTGATATTTCTTCAGGTCTCCACTGAAAACTGAATACAAAGTGGAAGTTGCTGACTTGACTGAAGTATCACATAATAAATGTAAAGTTGATGTATGTGTGTACTTTGAGTAACATGCCAAATGTATGTCTAAGTTGGTCCTGTACTAGTCAGTGAGGACTGGGAATAGTGCAAGAACCCAGCTTTGCTGTCCTGGGAAAAGGTGTAGTGGAGGTGGTTTATTGTTACCTTCCTCTTGCCTACTATGATGGATCAAGTGTTTCCAGCATAATGTAAATGACTGACATGTGCTTGAGCATGCAAAACTGATAGTTGTAAAATTGTGACAGAACACACTGCTTTAATCATCAGAGAAGTTTGTATATGTGTTGTAAATGGAATTCTATGGTGGAGTTTAAAAAAATGAAAGAACTCTACAGATAACTGTGCACCACAACATAATGTGGGGAAAACGAACACTTGATGACTGTGGGACTGTATTCTGTATATAAAAAGTGAATAATTTGTGATTTTTACACCAAATTCTACTTTCACAGTGATATACACAAAAACATGTAAATTATCTGACTGCAGTTATCTTCTATTTCTTAATAACATAACTGTACACCGCCCATCTTCTGTTATCTGATTGTCACCCATGGGCAATAATTGCCTAACAGTATACTTTCATGAGGAAAAAGTTGATTCTATTTATTATTACTCTTAAATAAGCATAATTGCACAGAAGGACAGGAAATACAAACATTTTGCTGTTTGGCTGTTGGATAGGGTAGGGGAAGGATGTGAAGGCAAGGTGAAGGAATACTGACATCTTGCAAATCTGTTTTTAAACCCCAAAATACATACAAAGTGAATGTCGGTCCTTAATGCAGCATCTTTAGCATCCTACACTGCTGTCCTGGGCCAATCCTTAGTGGAAGTGGTTTTGTTTTCACCTTCCTCCAACCTTTAACTAATTGGCCAGTGTTTATCTGTACCACATGGGAGACATTGCTACATGATGATGGAAGTGTTAAGTTTCTGTTGTTATGGGTGATTATGGAATGAAAGGAAGAAGAGACATGGTGAAACTTGGTGACAGCACATAGCATACTCCTATGTAACAGGATTAAGCACACAGCAAACTGTAATGTCCCTGTCTGACACCGTTGGACCAACAGAGTCATGTGCCCTTACACTATAAGACACCACAAAGAGATTTGGAACTCAAGGGCATTGGCTCTCAGTCTGGCACTCAGGATCTTTATCCACCTTGACAGCCAAATGCCGGTGACAAAAATGTCTTACTACAGGACTTTAATAGCTCTCTCTGCAGTGCCATCATACTAGCACACATTTCCGACATTAGCTACTAAGGTACTTTACAACAGTAGTTTTAGATAGTCACTGTTAATAAAATTTAAATGAGTAATTAAAATGATCCCAATTTCTCTTTAGAGAAAAACATTGACTTCAAAATGAAATGAATGTTACTCAACTGAAAGAAAATAAGTAAGTTATTTTATTGTTAAGGACCATGTGTACCACTTCCAGAATTCCCATTTTCTTCCTTGGAGGGAACACCACATTTTATACTGCAGAGACTACGTTATGTTTCATTTAATGCAGACACTCATTCACACTCAACTGCTAACATAAAATTCTACTTCTTGAGGTTTATGGTGTACTTTCACAATGTGCAATGCTATGCAGCACAGGAGCATTGAGGTTTTGCTCAGTCAAGTGCCACAAGCTTCCTCTACTCTACGTCAAATATAACAACATGATGGAGAGATTAAAGATGACTCCAGTGAGTCATCTGTAAATAAAATAGTTTCTTCCATGACTCACTTATCATGCAGTCCTGTCAGAGATGGTTCAGAATAGTATCCCACAAGCAATCATTGTACGAAGGTTAAAAAATAATGACAGAAAACAGAGGGTAAGAAGACAGAATGCAAGAAGCATTTGGAACAGTTCAATCCTACATTTACACCATTTAAGACTTGCAGTACATGTGGGGCCAGTCAGTAGATTAGCAGCAAACTTCCTCAGGTGATATAGAATACACTGTCCATTTGTCCTTTTTGAAACAGCTCAACAGCCAAATAGTATGTAAGCACATTGCTATTTTATAGAGCTGAGAAAGTATAATGAAAAACACATGCATTTGTCTGTAATTCAAGCTGAATTCATGTCATTTGATTTGCACCAGAAAATAAAATGACCTAAGGTAATGAGAAACAAGACTTTAAAAAATAAATAAAGTTGTACCTTTATGCACAGTCACAGTCCAGCAAAAACAATAATCCACAGCAACATTTAATCATTAACCATAAGACCTGTATCAAGAGTTACCAGAAATTCTTTTTGTACGTGAATACTTTAGAACAGCATAATGCTGCATCATGTGTGAACTCCTTACAGCACTGTCTTCTCAGTTTTGTAGATGTGATGGCTTCCTCTTCTGATTTGTAGTAGTTGTTAATCTGACTACTTACAACAACTATCAGTAGCAGTTTTTTTTAAAATCTAACAACAAAGATCAAGTAGCAGAAATAATGAGTATTTTATCAGTTCTGTTGATGATTAAATTAAAAAGTGCACCATGTTATAACTATATACTATATTTCAGAACTGAAAGGGTGTGAATTATTAGTCTCAAAAAGGAAATTTTAATTTTCTAACCTATATCTCCACTGCTTGAAGATTCTGTGAAAGATGGTGTCCCTTCAGTCCATGTTGGTGTGCTTCCTTCAACTGATGCAGGTGGGGTCCATGTCAGATTTCTTCCTGTAGCACCAGAGCCAAAGCCTGACGTCGATGATGTTGACTCTACACTCAATGATGATGATTTTGTCTCTACTCGACATTCGAGCCGCACTTCGGAAATGCTGCTGTAAAGGCACACGAAAATAGAAACCATTCACTGTAATAATAATTTAGTGGATAACAATAAATAATTAGGGAGGATGGTAAAAATTATTTCATGACAATGGCACTAGAGTTTTATTACACACATAGCAGCAGCTCATGTGGACAAGAATGGTGACAAGGACTGACCATGGCTTTATTAAAGGACGTGTCCTGGCATTTACCTGTAGTGTTTAAAGAGAATAGTGGAGAACATAAATTTGGATATCTAGACAGAAATTTGATCCCTAGTCCACCAGAATATCATTCAAGTGTCCAAAACATAGTGTCACCTTGCAGTGTACTTTCAAACATTATTTGATGGATTATACAAGACCACTGAATAATGATGTGCCAAATGCCCATCTCA
Organism: Schistocerca cancellata; assembly: GCF_023864275.1. Lineage (NCBI taxonomy): Eukaryota > Metazoa > Arthropoda > Insecta > Orthoptera > Acrididae > Schistocerca > Schistocerca cancellata. The sequence goes on along the minus strand of NC_064629.1, from coordinate 542,098,489 downwards.
GTAAAGGTAGTGGTTACCTCAATAAAGCACAACAAAAAGTGAATCAGTGAAGATATCCTCATACATAGAGTGCAGAATGTTGTGTGTAAAATAGTTCTCAGGCTCAATGTTATTACAGGATGGTGAAAATTCCACTCCCCTTATCTAGGAATATCAAAAATCCAGAAGCAGTGTTGTTAGATGTACAGGTGCCAGTTTCATTCAAACTAGCTCTTCGGTAACACAAAGGTGAACAATAGCCTTTTACCTCTTTTTCTGTCATGTGATGGTCCCATCTCGGATATTTCCCTTTTCATTTGTGACATTGCTTAATCCTGTAGGATTCAGCTGGACAACATACTACAAAGGGCATGTTTTACTTTAATTTTGTGGCTAATGTGTTTCCTGGATATGGGTCCTTTTGGATGAGTGTGGTATTTAGTTGGAAGGTATATTACAGTTAGACCAGCATCTCCTACCACTGTTCAAGAGCTGAAAGCAAGGAAGCAATATTAGAATTTAGCTTCACACCATATCAAGTTCATTTGAGATGAAACACTAATTCAGACAGCACAAGGATATGAATCATTTGTCATAACTGATTTAAGAAACCCACAGGTAACCTACATCTGGATGGCAGCAAAGGGAATTGAGTCTAATGCAGGGCTTCCCTACGTGTGGTCCAAGGACCCCTTAGGGGTCCGCCGGCTCTTTCTAGGGGGTCCGCGGCCACCTTTCACCAAATCGTGTAAAATAATGAGTAAAATTATTGAATAAAAATGTGAAAATCAAATTCATCACTATTTTTTGTGTGTGTGAAAAACGTGTACTTTTACTTCAGGTCGTATCCCCAAGCAGCCTTTGCGGTTCCTAAGTGTGAACGTATACACAGTTTAGTGCCGGAGAACCTGGCTACTCTGATCGACTGTTTCGCAACAATACGGGGGTCGTTTGTGCGCCGGCTCACGGCGCTAGATGCGCTGAAATGTTTTACGCATGCGCGAAGCGGGCTTTGTCGACCAATCACAGCGCTCGCTGGCACGTATGCGGCCCCAGGCATCATTAAATGTTAAACTTGCTTTGTCAGTGCACTACCTATTTCATAAGTCGATTTTTGACCAGTTTATTACTTCTAACATGGATTGGTGGCTGAAGTCAGGATCACTGAAGAAGGGTGCAGTTTCTCCATCACCTTCACAACAAGGGAAGTTTCTAGTTGAAATGAATGAGGAGGGAGGACGACCAAAGGAAGACTTTACATGCACTTGAACATTTTTCTTCGAATTTCACGAAAACACACACACACACACACACACACACACACACACACACACGACTGTTACGAAATATGCATGCTCCTTACACAACAGTAGCCAAACAGTGGAGGTGAACAGAACATAAGCGGCAGCTTGTCAATAGCAAACAGTTTGGACGCGACATTGATTGCTCTTGGAGGAAGACAGTGCCATCGTGTGAAATTTCAATTACCAAGTAATTTTAATCAGGTTGGTTGGTTGGTTTGGGGAAGGAGACCAGACAGTGTGGTCATCGGTCTCATCGGATTAGGGAAGGATTGGGAAGGAAGTCGGCCATGCCCTTTCAGAGGAACCATCCCGGCATTTGCCTGGAGTGATTTAGGGAAATCACGGAAAACCTAAATCAGGATGGCCGGACACGGGATTGAACCGTCGTCCTCCCAAATGCGAGTCCAGTGTCTAACCACTGCGCCACCCCGCTCGGTTTTTAATCAGGCTATAGTGTGTTGAACAAAGGGAGTAAATCCACTAGCAAGTGTCTGGATACAGTGGGAATTCAAATTGGATCGTTAATTTCAAGTTGTTTTCATTCATCTCTAAACCAAAGACTATTGATACTTGGGGGGGGGGGGTCATTGGGAACATGGCACTTGCATTAAGAAGCTCTCAGTTCCCATGGGTTTCGCTCTGAAATTTAAAGTTACTGTGCTCTTGACTGACTAGGGGTCCGACATGGATTTTCGACTGAAGAAGGGGTCCACCAGCTGAAAAGGTTGGGAAACCCTGGTCTAATGTATTGTAATGCTTGGCTCAAATCTAGAAATGGAATTATCAGAGAGTGTCAAAAAAGTCACTCCCAAACCTATTAATAACCTCACTGATTTCATACATGCAGGTGTGCAGCACTGTTGGCCATGATGAATGCAGAGAAATATGGAATAGCATTTATTGCCGCTTCATATGTTTCTAACCTGCTCCACTGCTACAAGTACTGAGTGCCTTCTCATGTGTGGAGTCATGTATGTTACAATTACAAAAGACCCACATTAGTATTTCCTAACATATTAATGTTTATCGTAAATGATATCCTCCATCTACACTGAAATAAATGCACTGCTTTCATTTCATGGCTCCTTATACTGAATATCATTTAAAAGAGAGTCCTAAAACAGTTGATCATTTGGAAACAGGCATATCATATGCCTTCTTCTATTTGTAATAAATACTTAGTTTTGCTTTGAATATAAATTGTGTGTGTTTTTGCCGTATACCAAATAGGAGTGCCTAAAGAAAATATTTGACTAAGAACTCTCTCTTCATTAGTTCGATACTTTAGCTAGTGTACATGACCATTCACACTACTCTTGACTCATTTATATGTTTTTATCATCTCATGATGTATGAGATATGCATATTTACAGCTGAATCAAACCTCTTTATCATAAGACATTTACCTTTTAAGTAGTAATTTATGTACCACTTCTAGAATATAGTTCCCAAACATTCTCAAATATTTTTACTTAAGTATCTTAGTTAAACCATAGTAAAGACTGAACAACCATCTATAGAATGGAAACAACCTGAGGAACAGTATGGATTCTGGGAGACACTGGACATACAATTGATCTAATCTTTCAACTTTGTGAGCTTGTGGAAAAATTTACATCCAAATTAACAACCTTTATGTAGTCTTACTTAATATCAAGAAAATATTTGATTCTGCGGTTAGAGGCTGCAAGCATTTGTAGGGATGACTACAATGTTTGGAAGAAAGGCAGGAGTCAGGCAAGGTGGAGTTCTGCCTTATCTTTTATTCATTGCAAGAATGAATGAGATCCAACATGTAAACAATGTCTTATCATTCAAGAGGACAAACTAAACAATAAAAATTCTGTATGCAGATTGTTAAATGAATTCAGAGAAAAAATTGTTAGACACAACTAGACAACAACAGATCAAAAGAACGATCACTATTGAAACATGGAGCTGAGGGGGAGAATGAGGACATACATAGGACAGCATGAAAATGAGTGGATGTAAATATAGAAATTCACGAAAATCTTCATCTGTTGAGCCATTAAATAGCTGGAATGACATATGTAACCTCAGTAAACACATTGTGGACAGATCCTGAGTTTACTTATGTATCACATGCCATCCGTTTAGGGACTGATCTTGAAACAACTAATTTTTTCTACACGATGTCTGCAGATGCCATCTGCTGTGATATATTTTAACTACTTCATCTATTTAGGTGTTTAAGTCAGTAGTAAATGTATCATACTTGATTGCCTTCATATGTGTTTGCTTATTTACCATTCTGATGCTATTTTGATATTGCAAATAGTTACTATATTTGCCTTGAAGCTGCTCCTGCTTTTAGAGATGGAGTTACTCATAAAATGGAAGGAATTGAACGAATCTGAAATATTTTTGGATGTTTTTGACAATGATTGTTCAGATGTTCTCAGTGAGAATGAAGATCTGGACAACTGTATGAATGACTGTTTTATGGTTCTAAGGACAATTCCAGTGACAGTGACATCATTAGACCTATAAAGAAGCCTAAGTGACAGTGCTTTCAACTGATTCCAACAACAATAATGAAGGTGATTCTGTTCTTGCGAATCAGTCATAAAGTTAACTCTTTCGAGACAGCCTGAGAGTCTCACTTGGGCACGGGCTATGCCAGTGAACAAATAAAACTCAGGTGTCAACGTGTGTGTGTGTGTGTGTGTGTGTGTGTGTGTTTTAATGATCCATAACCAAGACTGAGCGTACTTCAACAGGAAATCAATGTTGAATTAGGAATGGTGAACCATAACTGTAATGCATTTGACTGTATTTCTGACCAATCAGCAATATTCTGAGTAGAATATAACAATGAATCACACAAAGGCAACACAAAACATATGTATCGACACACTTGATAAGAATGCATCAAGCTGCATTCAAAATAAGTAATGTAACTTTTGTAAACAAGCAGCTTACATTAGCACCTGGATTCAACCATTTGTCACACACTATGTTTTCCACATCATGAACATACGCTGTGTATTTATAAAAAATCATAAGTGGCAATCTACTTCCTTAATACACGTATATTGATGCCACATACAAGATAAAAAGTATTTTAGGGATTCACTACCCAGCAACTCATTTTAGTATTACTATATATTTCCACAATAATAGACAAAATATATCAATTAACCACCCATCGCAATATGCTTTCAAAGAAACAGTATCAGCAAAAATGTATGGATCACATACAGTAATGTTAACTATTTATGTTAATGTAATTACTCTGCCAAATGTTTAACAAAGCAGAACAACTTTTCTTCAGTGTCAATATGAAATATGCTACTATTAATATTATGAGTGTTAGAACTTTGGCAAACACAAGATTAGTTAATGCAATGGGAATAATAATTGTCTTACTATGATTGTTTGCACAAAACTGTTTAGCAGCATGCATAAAAGTAATGAAACTAGACTAACAAGAGAAATACGATAGGTAGATGTGGCATGTGGAGAAAAATTGTGGTATTTAATATATAAAACAGCATACAGTACTAACATAGAACTAAAAGTGGATCTAAGTTAAGTCCTATATAACTCCAGCCTGCATTATTTCCAACATTATTTTGCATCAATACATTCAGAAGAAGAATATTGTTAACAACATGTCATTAAAGCAAGAATGAACACACCAAAAGCACAGTAACAAAATGTAATACACTGCTCATTCAATCATATTTCGAAATAGAAAAGTAAATTATTGTTTTTTAGTGGACCTCAACTACAAAGAACTAAAATATAATCCAAATATTTGCCACTGTAAGAATGTGTTCAATTCTGAGTGCATTACAGACAACCAAAAGGAAAAAAACCTCCAGGGTGACTAAAACAAACACATGAATTACAGTAAATTAAGGCTATGGCTTTCAATTATTGGCATGCACAGAACACTTCACTAGAGCTCAATAAGAATGGACCTTACAGTTCATGAGAGATTCCATGTACATAAAAGTAAAAAGAGAAACACGACTGACTTTCCAGAACTAATTGACAACAATGCATTTTATTTGTGTATTTCTTTAACTTATAATCCTGAATCATTTATATAACAGTATCACAACAAGAGTGACTGATTCCATATCCTCCAAATTATTTAAAACAAATGCTTGTAGAAAAATAGACCTGGGATAGCAAAAACAGTATTTCATACAAGAAAATTAGCCCTCTGAGGTGGATGAAATAACAGAAATTTTAATTGAGAAGCAAAAGGGCGAGCTTAGCTTGACACTCTCTCTCTCTCTTTCTCTCTCTCTCTTTCTAAGATGACCATCCAGACAAATTATAAATATTAATTTTAAATATAACTTACAGGCTCACCTCTGGACTATATCAAATATACACAGCTCTAGCCAATCACATAATCTGGGAACAAACATGAAGGAATGAAATTTCTAGTTCCATACCCATGAAGGTCATCTGGGGCAGGCAGGGAAACATGAACCCAGAGAGAGCCAGGGTTTTGTTTAAGTAAACACAACAACTCTCAGCTTAAATAATTTACAGAAACAACATAAAGCCTGAATTAGGGCAACTAAATGGATACTTGGAGTCAATCTTCTAGAACAGAAATCCACGGATTTAACAACTGTGTCACCTAGCTTGGTAACTATAAAGAACCCTTGAGAAAACAAGAAAAATTCTTGAACTGTTTTAAATAAAACAATAATGAGAAACCTTGGGTGGAGTGCAAACAACTGCAAGAGAGAATACAACCACTTCTTGCTTAGAGTAGTTCAATAGCCCCTTCAGTAATAGGGCAAAACACAGCAGAACTACAAATACCAAAATTACCTACATAAAGATGCATGTTTAATTTTTTCTCAAGACAAAGAATAGTTTGTGGCATAAGATTACAAGAAACTATCTCAGAGCTGTCTGCCTCTGTAGCGCAGTAGTAGTGTTACCGCCTACCAAGCGAGGGGGGCCGGGTTCAATTCCTGGCAGGGGACTGGGTGTTGTGTGTCCTTCATCATCACTGACATGCAACTTGCCGCAGTGGCGTCAACTAAAAAGACTTGCAATATGGCAGCTGAACCCTGAAGGGGATATCCCGGCAAATAAATGCCATATGATCATTTCATTTCATTTCATCTCAGAGCTGTGGTCAAATGAAGTAATAATTTTAATTTGAAGTGTGTGTGGTCATAGAAAAAAGTGATAACATATGGAAGCAACAATTAATGTGTTCATTTTTGAAGTCACATTGAAGTAAAGGATTATTTAGGCTACACCTACTGTAGCTGGATTTAACAAGAAAGAGAAGGGAATGGAAAAAACAAGTGAAAATGTTTTTTTTTTCAGAAATGAGATATGAACAGATAGAAAAAGATAAGAACCATTTATTTATTTATTTATACGTCTAATTCTGTAGGACCAAATTGAGGAGCAAATGCCGGCCGAAGTGGCCGCGCGGTTCTGGCGCTGCAGTCTGGAACCGCGAGACCGCTACGGTCGCAGGTTCGAATCCTGCCTCGGGCATGGTTGTGTGTGATGTCCTTAGGTTAGTTAGGTTTAACTAGTTCTAAGTTCTAGGGGACTAATGACCTCAGCAGTTGAGTCCCATAGTGCTCAGAGCCATTTGAACCATTTTTTTGAGGAGCAAATCTCCAAGTTCATGGAATTGTCGGTACATGAAATTACAACATAAAAGTAATAACAGATAAAATAAAATTTTTATGAACCAAAAAGAAGTCAAGCCATAAGTTTAAGTAAACACAATTAACAATATAACATAAGAAGCAGCTTAATTTTTGAAGTCACTCCTCAGCAAAATAGAAGGTTTGACCCATGAGGAAACTCTTCAGTTTTGATTTGAAAGTGCGTGGATTACTGCTAACATGTTTGAATTCTTTTGATATCTTATTGAAAATGGATGCAGCAGTAAACTGCACACCTTTCTGCACAAGAGTTAAGGAAGTGTGATCCAAATGCAGAATGGATTTCTGCCGAGTATTAACAGAGTGAAATCTGCTAATTCTTGGGAATAAGCTGATATATATATATGCCAATGAGAGGCCAATGCCAAAATACCCAGATTAATGTAGAGGGGTCGACAAGAGGTTCACGAACATACACCACTTATTGCTCGAACTGCCTGTTTCTGTGCCAAAAATATCCTTTCCGAAGAGAAGAGTTATCCCAAAATATAACAACATACGACATAAGCAAATGAATATAAGCAAAGTAGACAAATTTTCATGTCAAAAGATCACTTCCTTCAGATGCCATTCGAATAGTAAAAATGGCAGCATTAAGTCTTTGAACAAGATCTTGAAGATGGGCTTTCCATGACAGTTTACTATCTATCCAAAAAACTAGAAATTTGAACTGTTCAGTTTCACTAATCATATGCCCATTCTGTGAAATTAAAACGCCAGGTTTTCTTGAATTGTGTGTTTGAAACTGTAAAAACTGAGTCTTACTGTGATTTAGCATTGGTTTACTTTCTACAAGCCATGAACTTATATCACGAACTGCACTATTTGAAACAGAGCGAATGTTGCACACAATATCCTTTACTACCAAGTTAGTGTCACTAGCAAACAGAAATATTTTAAAATTACCTGTAATATTAGAGGGCATAACATTTATATGAATAAGCAACAGGAGTGGCCCCACCACTGATCCCTGTTGCACCCCCAATTTGATCATACCCTACTCAGACTCCACATTACAGCCATTCTCAGCACTGTCAATAATGACCTTTTGCTTTCTGTTGTTAAAGTAAGAGGCGAACCAATTGTGAGCTACTCCCTGAATTGTGCAATGGTCCAACTTCTGGAGTAATATTTTGCGATAAACACAGTCAAATGCCTTAGTTAACTACAGCATCATCGTGAATGGAACACAAAAATTTTAATTCAATGTTACATATAATTTTTGTACAAATAACTGGTGGCAGTAATAAATAATTCTCCAAATATATTTTGTGTAGACGGTGCTGAAGAGCTTTCAGCAAATCTTAATAATTCTAAAGATATTCAATGAATACACCAGATTAATTACTCTCATCCTTTGTAAGCTTAATATTCTGGCCAAGACTGATAGCATCACAACATGACAGATGTGGCATTCATTGAAATTTCGCATCTCATCAATGCTGCTACTCAGCAAGAAAAACCAGGAAATATCCATCAGTTCCATATGCTGGGACAGCCTACATTAGCACATGTTCAAAGTTTCAGGTGACTACACTTACATTAATGATATAAAATCAGTCAGTATTTTTAAAGCTATTAATGTTGCAATTCAAACCTATATACACAGTGAGGTTCATTAAATACATCAATGGTGTGTGTTTGGGATGCTGCCGGGCCCAAAGTTGATTAGTATGTGCAAATACAAGTCATATATTAGTTGAAGTCAAATTATCACGGTTTACACATGGTTGAATAATGGTATGTGCATGCACAGCCAGATATGAATGCAAATTTGAAAGCTGTTAAGAACTTGCTCACGTACTTTCAAACTGCTCCACACTACTTTTTTACATCATGAGTGGTTGTTTTTCCAAACCACTGTCTTCCTCCCAGGATTTCCATTATCACATTACTTTTTATATTCATTTGAGTCACCTATAAGGTGAATACACAATCCAGGGAAAAAACATATTTGCTGCACTGGAAACGGAGCTGGTATGTGAGGAACAAAACTGTTTCAATACCATAGTCTTGGAAAATAGCACTATGCCAGCACTAAACTAAGAGTGTAACTTAGACTTCTGGACTATTTTAGAGAAAGAATTTGTCATTCAGAATAAAATATATTACAGTCAAAATGATATCTAATGGCACCAAATGCTTCTGGAAAGTTTTAAACATACACAATATGATCTATTTTATCATAATGACTTAAGTATGCTGCCTGCCATCGCAACTGCAAACACTAAGGAGGACTGCAAATAACAGTAGTTTGCTTACTGCACACACACATATACGGTGAGAATACATGATTACATTTATGTGTGGTTTTAGAGTATCCAGGGTAAAAAATTTAGTACACTGAGCTGACAATTCTGGCAGCAACAACAGCTCACACTACACTTGGCACTGAATTGAACTGAGCTTGGATGCCATATGGACACATCATTTGACACTGCTTCAACTAAATGCCGGAGTTTATCAAAAGCTGCTGGTGAGTGGCGGTGTGCCAGTAACACGGCAACCCATGACAGACAAAATGTTTTCAATGTGGTCAGAACAGCACCAGCAACAGACCTCCTTCGATTATCTTCTAGAATGTCAAAGTTATGGAGGTCTTGAAGATAAGGCACAGCCACTAGCCTATCAGATAAGAAGTATGATGCCTGCTGAGCAAGCTACCAGCTTTGTGAACCAGAGATGTTCACATTCTGTACTCTGTAGCACCTCATACTCTCCCGCCAGTTGCTGGACCCATGAGATGATGACAAATGCAGTCTTGCAATGTTTGATCTTCTCGGAGCTTCTGTGCATGGATATGTCTATTGTAAAGCTGTATGCACAATTCAGATTCATCTCAAAAAATGATTTGGTGCTACTCCTGTGTCTAGTATTGTCGTCGGGTGCATAACTGTCGGCATGTTTCTCACTGCTGCCGCGTCGAAGGAAGATGTAACAACGGTTACTATGACGACAGTGGTGCTCCAGACTCCGTTTCTCTGTCCATGTGGATACTCATCTTGCTGCAAATGGGCAAATTTCCAACTCAATGTACGTAATGTGGCTGTATCATACTGCACGCCTGAGCAAACAATATGTCTGTCCTCTCAGGCATTAGTCACATGGGGCCATTGGGGTATTGAATATGGTCTTTCTGAAACCATTGATTCCAATATTCACATGACAGTTGTGGAATCCTGACCAATGCAAATAGTATTATCATGGAACGATAAACCACAGTCTTGACAGTTCACAATCCTGCCCCTGTCAAATACTAACACTTGTTAGTAAACAGTTCACCTTCTTACACGAGACATAAGACAATCTTTTCAGGAACAAACAGTCAAATGTGACTTCTGAATGTGAAACCTGATTTGTAATCTTTCATTACACACAGGTTTTATGAAATGTTACTCCTATCTTCTCTGTATGGTTGCATTGTATGCTAACCATTTGCATGCTGTCTTCATGGTGATGCAATTTTGATGGCCAAGAGTGTATACTACTTTTACATAAAATAATTGATATTTGTTGTTATGCTTTGCTTCTGCACTGTGACCAATCTGATTTTTACTGGACTGTGACAATTCAAGGCTGTGGCATCCATTGTAAAAGCACATGACAAAATTATGGATATCGTTATTATGTAACAAGTTTATTAATGCATAATTTTAAATTAGCATAACATAATTACGTGGCAAACAACTATTGTCTAAAGGCTCTGGTAGATGTAACATAATACAGGACAGTGTAAATATAACTTTAGCATCTGATTGTAACCACCTGTAACCTAAGCATGATACTGTTATGAGATACCATGTAACACATGCTTGACTTTAAGATGCTATGCACCATCATTTTTCTGTGTTCTTCCTATCTCTATTTTACTTTTGTCTCATAAATTAACAGTAAATTCTGTTTCATTTTGACACATCTGTTTATGACCAACAGTCAAAACTAGTAGCCTGAGGGGCAATCACATTACATTTGTTCATGCTCAGGCATGCAGTACTGTAGAATACACTACAGAGCTGGGACACTGCACTCACAATGTCAAAAGGGTAGCCAGATGTGAGTGGTTCTACTGCACCGATCAGTAGTGTGCATGTGATCAGCTAGATACAATGTTTCTGTTAGTGTTATAATTAGGTAACAGAGAACAGAAATTAGCAGAAAATATCTGTAGCTAAAGAATAATGGAAGTACAAGAGGTGGTCATGAATTATACAATACTGACTGTGTTTAATTTAAAAACATGCAGCCTCACAACTTATATTGCTTGTTTGAAAACTTGGGTAATTATTATAAAGAATTCACAATAGCATCAGAATGGAATTTCTGCACACACATAAGGAATGAAAAGTCAGTTAAATTGACTGACTTGTGCTGAAAGGACTATCAACCATTTGAATATATTTTGATAGAAACTACAAGCAGTAATTATAAAGTTTTAAATATCACCTTGAAGCAATAAAGTTACGTAACTATTTTTTTTGTTTGTTTGCAGGTACATGCCTGTGATCCCCGTACACACTGAAATCTCTGCACCAAAGTACCACAGCACACCACTTGAGAAGCCAATCAAAATGCTTGGTGTGTCACTGTGATCCCCAGACAAAGGAGCAAAGCAAGCAGAGGAAATGTGTGGATTCACCACTGCTGAAAAAGACGAAGACCCAACTGCCATTCAGCAAGGGGATCCAGTGTATTTCTGGAACTGGCCTGGTGTGGTGGGGTGCTACCATGTTACACCAATAAGGGGTAAACCATCACATGAGCGCACTAATCGAATCTTCTAATAATGTTCAAGATGTGCCATGGGAAGCTGCCCAATGCCCCAGCTCAATCCATTAGGACACAGTCACACATGTTGTTTCTTTGGGCTACCACATTTTGCCTCACACCTCGTATTCTCCTGACACTGGATACAGTGATTTCTTCTTCTTTTCTTGGAAGAAGAAAGCACAATGCTGTGATTTTTGAGTTGGAATGTTCCCCAAACAGATAAAATGCAGAACTCTACAACTGAGATCTGTGCGAAGTTGTCCACTGTTGAGAAAAATGTGTCACATTGAAGTGTAAATATATAGAGAAGCACTAATACTATCAACAAGTCCCATAGTTGTAGTCTGATTTATTGAGGGATTAATTAAATCTTTATGACTGTCCACATACAGGACATATAAAACACCAAAGTCTCAATATAAAATGCCAATGTCTCAATTCGAATCTGAAACTGCAAACTAGCAAAATTCCACCACAATAGGGAAGTCTGTTTCAGTATCTTTCAAGTACCACAATTTGCCACTATCCTAGGGGTATATTTGCAATACTACACTATGTCATTATATTCAGTCTGTAACTTTCATAAGTGAATCGCTGGCTTTGCATTACAGTTCAAAAACATTGTACTGTGAGAGTGCAAGAAAAAGTAGTCTTATACTGACTTGATTATTATTAATAATAATAATAATAATAATAATAATAATAATAATAATTATTATTATTATTATTATTATTATGCCACATTAGTTTGTGCCAGTGAAGATAGTTCAACATTTCTGTTAGACACACACACACACACACACACACACACACACACACACACTATTACTCCCAAATACTTGTAGGACTTGTCATTAATCTCGTAGTACAAGGATACTAGGTGTCTACATTTTGTGAAGCATCCAACTTGCATTTCTGAATGAATAGTAGTCTTTGCAGAAATATAGAAATATGCAGAAGAGCAGACGGGTGTGCGGAGGGGGGCAGAAGGGCAGACGGGCGGGGAGGAGGAGGCAGAAGGGCACACGTGTGAGGAGTGTGAGGAGCCGGGCGCATAGAGATAGAGAGACGCAGGGTGAGGGGGCGGGCAGCGAGGGGGGCGGGCAGCGAGGGGGGCGGGCAGCGAGGGGGGCGGGCAGCGAGGGGGGCGGGGCGAGGAGACGGGCAGCGAGAGAGGCGGGGCGAGGAGACGGGCAGCGAGAGAGGTGGGGGCGAGGAGACGGGCAGTGAGAGAGGCGGGGCGAGGAGACGGGCAATGAGAGAGGCGGGGTGAGGAGATGGGCAATGAGGGGGACAGTGTGAGCAGACAGTCAGTCAAAGGGGTGTGAGGAGCTAAGGACTTTACAAGACTATAAATGACTACATAAACTGCAAACACTCATCTCCAAATAGTTACATAGATCAGGAACCTGTCTGGTATACAATCTGCGCCACAACCCTTGCCTCTATTAACTGATTTAAGCTGCTTCACTACACCAAAGATATCTACTTCTAAGTTACTCATATTGGCAGCTGACCTTTATTTGAATTCTGGAATATTTACTTCATCTTCTTTGGTGAAGCAATTTTGGAAAACTGTGTTTAGTAATTCTGCTATAGTGGCACTTTCATCACCATTCTTATTGTGGAGTGAAGGTATTGATTACGTCTTGCCGATGGTGTACTTGGCATACAACCAGAGTATCTTTGCATTTTCAGTTAGAGTTTGAGACAAGAGTTTTGTTGTGCAAATTCTTAAAAGCAACTTGCAATGAAGATCGCACTGAATTTCAAGCTTCTGTAAAAACTTCACGAATTTTGCTTTTACCTAATAATTCATGTTTGTTGTGGAATCAAAGTACAACCAATTTCACTATAATGAATCACATCTTCAGGTTAAATTTACAGCATACATCTGAATAAGATGATGTTAAGTGAAAAAGCTAATAGTGCCTATTATGAGGGAGATAGGAAAGTACTCTCTTGGCTGAATTTCATTAACCCATAAACCAATACGATCTCCCAGTGTTCTGTAAAGCACATATCCTGGCATCAACAAATGCAATGGGTGTTGAAACATCCATCAATAATCTTAGATAATTGAGGGTCATCCTAATTTGGACCCGAAAAGTAGGGTCAAGAAGTGGTAACATGAAATTGAGACATCAAAATCCTGTAAATATAGAACAGTAGCAATTTGCCAGTGTGAACTCCAGGTGTTACTGAGAGAAAGAGCTATCTCAGTTGTGATAAAGATATGATAACATTGTATGCAGAGACAGCCACTACTAAGTCATTGTGGAAATTGAGACAAACAATGAGCCATACTTACCGCATGAGTGCTAGTAGTTGCTGGTAGAGGGCATGAGGGTTGTAGTACCTTATTTTTAGAAGGTAGAGTCATTTTAAAAATGAAATTGACGACTGAAGATAAATTACACAACAACAATGGGTGTTGCTTGTTGTTCGTTGTATTACTAACACTTTTAACAGTGGAAAAATTTTGAGAAGTGTGCTTATTTTATATATGAGGGCAAAGACAGGATGTGTAGGTAGACATGGCATTGATACGCACACTGTGCTGCAATATAAGCCAAGTACTAACTGAATCTGAAGAATAGTTTAGCTTATATGATGTTTTAAGTAGTGGTGTGTGTGTGTGTGTGTGTGTGTGTGTGTGTGTGTGTGTGGGGGGGGGGGGGGGGGAGGGGGTTTGCACGTGCAAGCGTTTTATTCCAACAAATAATATGGAACACAATGCAATTATATAAATGTTTGGGGTTAGATGGATTTTCAGTAACTGAAATTCATCCCACACAGATGAAAATGTCTGCTCTGCAGTTTCCAACAGTTAAGATGATCCATGTGAATGTTAACCTAAACTTCTAATACGGAGTTTGTCCTAAAAGATTTGGGAGTTATATTCTACAGCAAACCAGAAGCACTAGAGCAATGCGATTTTCAGTGGAAATGGTGGTGAGGGGTCTAGGCTAATGAATGCATCTTGGCTCAGCACCTTAAGGCATTCACAGAGTGAGGACTGCATTTCGCACATGGTACGTTTTGGTTATGTGCTGAGATTCGAGATGCAGTGGTTAATCAAGTAATGATTTGAAATGCAATGTTGCGCTAAACTAAAAAAAAAATCAGGCTCTGAGATGGAAGACCTATTTCGGGGTGGCTTTAAGGGGAGCCAGAGGTGGTCAAATCCAAAAAATTACTTTTTTTTTTCTTTTGCTACTGAAAATTAATTGGAACATTCCTCTTTAATGTAAACTTTGAATTATTGTTCTACTCGCCCTAGAAGTGGAGTTATTACCATTTTCCCCCATGTCTGCAGAGGAAATGGGCGGCCGCTGAATGCATCTAACACCCTCTCGTGACTTCCTGGCGAACTGCTTGGGATTTTCTCGACCTGTTACGCATACAGCGCCTTATGTTACGCATACAGCGAGTGTGCAAGGGTTGGCTACATTGTTTTCTGTGACAAATGAAGTGCTAAGAGCGCGGAACATCGTCTCTTTGCTGTTTACCGTTTCAAATTAGTTCAGTGTTGCACCTGTTGTTGGTAGTATTATACTTCTTGTGTAAAGCGTTGTTCTGGTTACGATGCCACGTTTTAGTAACCGTATATATAAGAAGAGGAAGAACGTAGGGAAAAGAAAGTTAACACTAATATCAAGTTGCGATACTACAATTACTGAAACAGTGCGTTCTTCTGCTAAGTAACACATGGCCGGCCATAGCCCTGTGACATCTTCTAGCAAGAAGCTGACTGGTGGAAGTGACAGATTTCGTGAATATGTTAGTGACAGTGATGATATTAACGAAGTACTGAATATTGGATTATAACTTCTGTGCTGAAAGAAAGTGTTCTGTGCAAAATGTGTTCAAGTGTAGGAGTGGGACTAGAGATAACAAAGCACTTTGGTTTAGCTTGTGAGATGAAGATAATCTGTGCATGTTGCAAGTATCAAGTGACTTTCTACAATTCACATGCCAGTCTCTTTGGTGAAAATGGATGATCTAGAGTGTTTGATGTGAATGTTCGACTTGTGTATGATCTTCGATCCATTGGAAAAGGGTCTGCTGCTGGTAAACTGTTTTGTGGTATTATGAACTTGCCATCGCCTCCAAGCAAATTTGGATACTACTGTGAACTGGTAGGATCCTCTGTTGAAGATGTGGCTTTGAAAACCATGAAGGAAGCAGTGGAGGAATCTGTAGAAATGAATGGTGGTTCTAGAGATTTGGTAGTGGCATTAGATGGTTCCTGGCAAAAGAGGGGTCATAAATCCCTGAATGGGGTTGTAACTGCTACTTGTGGTGATAGTGCAAAAGTGATAGATGTTGCACTATTATCAAAACACTGTAGGTGCAAAAATAAAATCAAAGGAGAGCACAGTGGAACCTGTGAGGCAAATTTTAGTGGATCAAGTGGAGCAATGGAAGTGGATGGAGTGAAACAAATTTTCAAACATTCAGTTCCCAGATACAATGTTAGGTACAAATACTACCTTGGGGATGGTGACTCCAAAGGTTTCAAGACTATAGAGGAACTGAAACCATATGGAAATGAATTTGTAGTTGAAAAGTTGGAATGCATTGGGCATGTGCAAAAGTGTATGGGTGCACGGCTTCGAAGGCTCAAACAAACTTTGGGTTCAAGTAAGCTCAGTGATGGAAAGACAATAGGAGGGAGAGGCAGGCTTACTGATGAGGTGATTGAACGTCTACAGAGATACTACAGGTATGCTATAAAGCAAAATACTAGTAATGTTAGTGACATGCAAAAAGCAGTGTGGGCATTGTTCCTTCATACTGCCTCTTCCAATGAATACCCTCAACACAGCCTGTGCCCAAAAGATTCCTGGTGCAAATATAATGCAAAAAAGGACTATGATCACAAACATGGTTTGCCAGCAGCTGTGATAAATGCAATAAAACCAATTTTTCATGACTTAGCACAGCCAGAACTGTTACACAAATGTCTACACGGAAAGATGCAGAATCCTAATGAGAGCGTAAACAATTTGATTTGGAAAGTGATTCCTAAAAGGGTGTTTGTAAGCATAAAAACACTGCACTTTGGCATTTATGATGCAATAGCAACCTACAACCAAGGGAACAGTGTGAAGTGTGAAGTTCTGAAGGCATTAGGATTTACAGCTGGGGTGAACACTGTACGAACACTAAGAAATATTGACAGAGAAAGGATAAGAGGAGCAGAAAGAAGAGAAAGGCATATGAAGTATGATGGAACAACAGGCCAGAAAAGAAGACAGAAGAGGAAGCTTTTGGAGGATGAAGAAGAAGACCCTGATAATCCATCCTATAGTGCAGAAATGTATTGAGAAACTTTGATAGCCATTTCCCGTAAATTAGAATTTTTCGAATATAAGGAACATTTTCTCAAAATCCACTCAAGCTAGAGAGATGAAATTTTTATACAGCACTCCTAGTGGTCAAACTTACATAGTAACACAGCCATTTGGCAATATGTTCAGTAGTTTCATTTCAGTTTAATTATAAAGCAATTATTTGTAAAAAAATTTGGGTCATTAATAAAAAAAATAATTGGAAGGAAACTAGAAAAGATACTCCAAAATCCCTCTGTCATAACTGCAATACTAAACCACTCTATATGTAAAAAAATTCAAATTTTTCTATTTGGTAGTTTATTCATAAATGTTCCTCAAACTTAGTGATTTTAACATGGGCAGCATAGGCACCTCCGGCTCCCCTCAAGGATGAAGCCACATAGGTATGTCAGTATGTCACAGCCAAGAATTTATAAGCGGTACAAGGTGTTTCAGGAGGGCCAAAAGAACACTGATGACAATGAGTGCTTCAGGCATCTGTCATGTCCCAATACGCAAAAAAATGTGGAGAATGTGTGAAAAGTTTTGAATGGGGATAGACAGTTGAATGTGAGAGTGATGTCAGAGGATCGTAATTAGCTGATCTCAAAACATCTATCACATTTTCAGAGACAAATTAGGGATAAGGAAAGTGTGTGCAAAGAGGTTTTTGCCAATGAACAGGAGGAAATGTAGGTGTTGATGAGTCGTGAATAGTTATAATGTCACAAAAGTGACAATTTTTTGGACAGAGAAGTGACAGGTGACAAGACATGAATTTTTGATTACAATCACAAATCAAAAAGACACAGTATGAGTGGCACACACATGAGCAAATCATAGGTTACGGCAATGTTCACTGTCTTTTTGACTCTAATGATGTAATTCACAAGGAATTTGTGCCTCAAGGACAAACAGTTAATTGCCAGTTTTACACTCAAGTCCTTGCACAGCTGTGGGAGAGGGTGAAATGCATCAGGAAAGAAATCACAAACAGACTGGATTTTACATCACAACAATGTGCTGAGCCACAATGCCCTCGTTGTGCAAGAGTTTCTCATCAGGAGCAATGTGGCAACACTGCCTCCGCCACCGTACAGCCTTGACTTGGCACCACCGGGTTTAATTTTGTTTCTGAGGATAAAGAGAAGCTTGAACAGACACTGTTATGGGCCAATGGAGGGGGTAAAAGTGGCATTCACGTGCTGCCTTAAGGAGATTCCTGATGACACTCTCCATGAAGCCTATGCGGACTGGGCAAAGCAGTGGCAGCAATGCACAAAAGGGGAAGGAATGTAGTTTGAAGATTTTTTAAGTTTTGTATTTTAATAAGTAATAATGAATAAAAGATACCCCTGACAATACATACAGAATGCTGTGTAACCATTGTCTTGAATTTAATTACAAAAAACTGTTCGCGAAAGTTTTCTGCTCTAGAGCTAAAATATATAGGAATTAACACAGAGTCACAATTTATATGTTACACAGTTAAAATTTACACACTAGAGCGTGAAAAAATATAATTTGTCAGCCAAGAACATTCGATAACATGTTACTGGACTGCATTCCATGGGATTTTGTAGACAGCAAAGATGGGCAGTAGGATGTTCCTGGCTACCTAATGACATGGATACCTTATCAATAGTGATCAAATATGCTGTGCTGCTGCCATACTGCTTTTGGTTTGGTCGTGTATGATCTTCACATTTGTGTTGGTCTGCTCCTTCAACATCAACCACCAACATGTTATGCAGTGCCATTCTGTACATATTATTAGGGTTGCCGTGTTACTGGCAGTGCTGGAAAACAGTTACATGGGTTTTCTGCAGTACTTGGCACTTCATAAAATGTTGGCATTTGGTGTTGAAGGACACCTTACACCCAATGCAAACATGAAGATTATACGTGGTCAAACTGAACACAGCATGGTGTCCGTGTCAATAGGTAAACAGTGGCATCCTACAGCCCATCTCTGTGTACATTTAAGTCCCGCAGAGGGCAGTCTAGTAATATGTTAACTGATGGTACTGGCTTTTCAATGTTACATTATGTAAAATTTTAACTGTATAAGATATAAATTGTTACTTAGATATAACTTATGCTAATACTCAGCACAGTATTAAGGTTTATATTCATGCTGTATGACATGTACTGCGTAAGTTGTATGCTACTGGCTAAAGATGACGTAGGGTGACAGGTGAGAGGCAGGGCTTCTGCTCTTTAACTTCATGACACTGCCACAGTTGGCAGTCAACATCAATGAGTGGTATCCATGGTCCCTGCCCCATGCCATCGTCTCAACACATCATCACATGATATAACATTGTTTAATTTTATGTTTATTGTGTTAACTGTTTCCCTCTACTCTGTTGTACTCTTAGAGTATGGTATGAAGATGATCCACATTAGGTCAAAACTGGTTACCACTTATGAATGAAAGTGTTTTTATATTCAAGAATATTCTATATAATATTTTATAACTAGTGCATTGCAATCGCTGCTGCTCCCAATTTGTTTCTGCAGACTGTCAAAAAGCAATAAATCTCTTTAAAAAAATGCTCTTGAAAATTTTGGGTACACAGTGTAAAGCATATCAGGACATCAAAAAAGTGCACAATATGATATTGTATGACTGACAATTAAAAGTGTATTAAGCAGCTGATGCCAAAGATTTTAGCAGAATGGAGAGAGTGGTAGATTTCACATGAAAAATTAACTACCATATTTTATGGACTATAAGATGCTACGGACTTTAAGATACACCTTAATTTTCAAGCAATTTTTTTAAAAGAGTAGCATTTTGCCATTTTTATGTTTATTATGAAGATCTTCCTCAATCACAGATGGAATTAACTCACTGAAAAAGTTTTGGACGATGGGTGTTCACCTAAGAAGGATTTTTCTTTGCTCTCTTTCATTACTTGTATTCTTTACATCAGTGTAATCTTTGTAAGTCCAACTGTTTATCTCTGAAGTATTCAAAATTGAGACAAATTACACTATATGTTTTCATCCCTACGGGACATATCAGCATAATTAATGTATTAATTTAAAAAAATTGCTACTTTATGTAGATGAGATATAATTGCTCCTGGCACATCTGATAATGGCCAAATCACTTGGTCTAAATGAACTAGGCAGTCGACACCATAAGAAGCACAAGCATCATCTTCCCGCCCCATGGCATAATGCATGTACCTCCGTTTGGCACGCAGTGCAGGGAACACAAATGTGATTCCAGAAACTTCAATAACCGTAAGAAGTTTCCCCTTTCAGTTGGTACAGCATTTGAAAATTGCGTTTGTAACCACAGTTCTGGAGTTATCCATTAACATGTTTGCTACCCAACTTAAAACACATTATTTCAAATCATGACTTTATAGGAGTAATTCACTCGTATACCATGATGGAAAAAAAAAAAACTGTAACACCAAAAAATTATTAATGTAGAGTAATGAAATTTCGGGAATACACTTGTCTAGATAACATAATTAAGTAATGAACATTGCAACATCAGAGTTTAATGTAAGTGTGAAATGAGCCATTGCAAATGTGAAATGCTAGTGCATTAATAACCAGTGAAACCAGCAGTATGTTGAATGGAAGCATGCAAACATGCACGAATTGTGTTGTACAGGTGCTGGATGTCAGTTTGTGGGAGAGCGTTTATGCCTGTTGCACTTGGTTGGTCAATACAGGGACAGTTAATGCTGGTTGTGGACGACACTGGAGTTGTCATGCGATGATGTAGCATATGTGCTTGATTGGAGACTGATCTGGTAATTGAGCAGGTCAAGACAACATATCAACACACTGTAGAGCATGTTGTTTTACAACAGCATAAGATGGTGAGTGTTATCCAGTTGGAAAACACGCTCTGGAATGCTGTTCATGAATAGCAGCATAACAGGTTGAATAACCAGACTGCTGTATAAATTTATAGTCAGGGTACACGGGACAGTCATGAGAGTGCTCCACCTGCCATACAATATCACACCCTAGACCATAACTTCAGGTGTGTGTCCAGTGTGTCTAGTATGCAGACAGGTTGGTTGGTTGCAGACCCTCAACCGGCTTCCTTCTAACCAACACACAGTCATCACTGGCACTGAGGCAGAACCAGCTTTCATCAGAAAACACAACAGACTTCCACTCTACCCTCTAATGAGCTCTTCCTTCACACTACTGAAGTCACAAACAGCAGTAGCTTGGGGTCAGTGGAATGCATGCTATAGGGCATCTGGCTCAAAGTAGTCTTTGACATAATCAATTTTTAACAGTTCGTTGTGTCACTATGATACAAACTGCTGCTCAAATTGCTGTTGCATATGTCTTCTTGTGACTATACATTCCCGCGACCACCTTTGCCAGCAATCATGTACAGTGGCTACATTCCTGCCAAGTCTTTCTGCAATATTGCAGAAGGAGCATCTAGTTTCTCACAGCCCTATTACACAACCTCATTCAGTCTCAGTTAGGTGTCGATAATGGTCTCTTTTTCACCTTAAAGGTGTTCTTCACTGACATCAACTCACCATGTCCATTCTCAAAATAACTAACGCTCATAACCGTTACAGCATGTATTGGAAGCAACTCTGATTTGCATCCTCATAGTGGTGCTACTAATGCCACTCTTATAAAACTGGTGCAAAATTTGAACAGACATCATCTTTCAGATGCAGAAACGCACTTACTAACTTTGATTTACATAACACAACTCGTCCTTGGTGCTTTGATTTTTTTCCCCCCTGTCAGTGTACAAGGATGCTCATGCTATTTTTCATAAACTGTTTTGAGATCTCAAAACCATTTTCCTGGCAAATGATAGCATGCAAAGGGGCAGAGGGGGAGGACGGGGGTATTTTATTTACAGGAAAATTGAAGCAACAAATGTTTTTATTTCTTAAAAATAACAAAAGGCACTTTTATTGACAGCATCAAGAGCTCTTTTTAAAAAGTGCAGTTATGAAGCTTATTTATATATGCAGTGAAATATTTCAGCAAAATAGCTGAATAATTTTCTAAATGTGAGGAGCAAGTCTAAGCTACATTATGCTATGTTTACATGCTAATAGAATGAAGACAAAGCTGCAGTATTAGTGCATCCCCTCAGATTAAACAATTTTTTCTGCTACCTTCTATCAAAGGGACAAAATTTCATATAGGAAAACACACTTGCTTCCAAATCTCAGCATATAAAGAGGTTACAAGAATTAACATACCACAAATTACTCACCCTTTTACACAGTATCACTTGTTGGAAACCCTGTTGTGATATCTTGAAACTTTTATTAAATATTACAGATGCCCCTGTTATATGTGTCACACTGTATATATATACAGGAAATGCAGTCAACACTAATATTACAACACTTTATAGGGCACTGAAATAACAAAGATATTAGAATACAACAATGTCAATGAGGTGTAAAATGCTGTGAAAGGGGCTTTCTGAAGAACATATGCAAAGACATGTTAAAAAGCATTTAAAAGTAGCCATACTATATTAGTTGCAAAACCTTTTAATTAAGCAGTCACGTATAAAACATTTATGGTAGTACTGGTATAGCAATTTAGAGTGAATGGGGATGATAATCTCCACCTTCAACATTGGTAAAACAATAGGCTGCTGACCTATTATGCACAACACCATAGCTAGGTACGGAAAGCTACATTCTCTCTATTATGATGTGCTGACACAAGCATGTAACTGTACAGCTTTCACACATACAGCATACACCAAAACAGCAGGAGTCAA
This sequence comes from Schistocerca cancellata, assembly GCF_023864275.1. NCBI lineage: Eukaryota > Metazoa > Arthropoda > Insecta > Orthoptera > Acrididae > Schistocerca > Schistocerca cancellata. The sequence continues at coordinate 542,075,655 of NC_064629.1, read as the reverse complement.
CTTTATTTATTGCATATTAATATCAAAATTATGCAATTAAATAACTAAGAATCATATACAACACTCAGAACTCACCAACATAATCTATACAACGCTATCACATGCTGCAGAGAACTAGAAAGAGGAAAGAATCAAGTATCTCATGCCACTTAAGTAAAATGACAGAAATGGTTCCATTAGTAATGTCATACATTAAACACTATAGATAGCATGTAAAAGGAGCAGCAATACTAGTACTGAATTGAGGAAGATAACCACTGTGGCAGAGCAGAGAGAGAGAGAGAGAGAGAGAGAGAGAGAGAGAGAGAGAGAGAGAGAGAGTGTATGTGTGTGTGTGTGTGTGTGTGTGTGTGTGTGTGTGTCCAGTGGTCAGTAGTGCTACATTATGAGAGATGAGATGAAAATGTGAAGAAAAATACATAGGCGCATAGGGAGGAAGGTAGGTCTAATGTTGCTGTGCATTGCATAATACATAGGCGCATAGGGAGGAAGGTAGGTCTGATGTTGCTGTGCATTGCATGACACATAAGGACCTTCTGTGTGGGGTGAGCTGTGGACGAGATGCAGGGACCAGGTGGAGGTGATAGGGAAATGCACAGGGTCCCTTGCGTGATGCAAGAACTGAGTAAGGATACCAGAGAATGCACAAAATGGAGAAACACCGAGTGGATGCAGAGCAGTGTGGAGAGACTAACCAGAACAATTACACAGTGTCTGAATATGGGGAAGCTTGGCAGTGGGGCAGGAAAAGCAGGGTGCAGTCTAATGGCAGGGAAGGATGTGTGGGGCACAGCACAGTGGAGGTGAAGGGGTGAGACAGAGACTGGTTGTGGGAGTGTGAAAGGGTTGAGATGCAATCTGGGAGGAAAAGAAGAGGTGGGATGCTGTCTGGAGGGGAAGGGTGGGATGGGGGTACAGAGTGGTGCGGAAAGATGGGTCAAGATGCAGTCTGGGGAGGGGGAGAGGTGGGTTGCAGCCTGGGGGAGGAGGTTAAGAAGTGAAAAACAGTCTGGAGGGAGGAGGGTAAGAAGTGAAATGCAGTCTGGGGGAGGAGGGAGGTAAGAAGTGGAATGCTGTCCGGGGGAGGTGGGGGGGGGGGGGGTAAGAAGTCTGACGCAGTCCGGGGAAGGGGGGTACGAAGTCTGACGCAGTCCGGGGGGAGGGGGGGTAAGAAGTCTGACGCAGTCCGGGGGGAGGGGGGGTAAGAAGTCTGACGCAGTCAGGGGGATTGGTGGGGAGGGGGGGGGGGAAGAAGTGGGCTGTGCGACACAGTCTGCAGTCTGGGAGCGAGGCGGTTGCAGCCTGGAGAGGGGGCCAGTGAAGGAAGGCTGCAATTTGGGGAGGGGGGAGGAAAAGGGGTATTACATAGTCCAAGGAATGGGGACAGGTGGTGTAGCATATGCACCAGTTGGGCACGTTTCAAACAGGAAATTGGCTATGATGTAAATAGAACTATCATATCATATGCTGTTTGTAATTTAAGAAAAAGTTCATTAGGTCAAGGGAATGACACTACATGAGATAAAGGGAATGAGATTACCAAAAAGATTGGTCAAGTGAGCTAAGCAGAGGTATCAAGGAGAAATTTGAATGGTTCGGGATGCCTAGGCATACCTGCACTATTCTATCATCTTTTTTTTTTCTCTTTTTTTCTTGCCTCATACTCATCTCATCTCTGGTACTGCACTAGCTCAGCCTCATACCACACCACTCACCTTAATCTCACTGCATATATTTCTAATTCCATTGTCCAGTCTCACATTCAGTTCACAACTCTAAGCTATATCCCTTCATTTATTTTCTCTTATCTTCTTCCTAACACTAGGTTTAATAGAACTTTGTAAAATGTTAGTCACAGGTTTATTTTTGGACAGGGTACTTTCAAGTGGACATGCAACAGTGACTTTCTACATGTGCCAAAGCCCGAATTACAACAGCAAAGATTTCCCTGCTTGATGTACAATCACTATTATATAGATACCACTTATGACACCAGTAACCTTAGGTTCCTGTGGTGTGTCTCGTGTGTGTGTGTGTGTGTGTGTGTGTGTGTGTGTGTGTTAAATGATAGTGCAAGTCTAAGCTGACATTCCTCTGCAAAACAGCTCTCAGAACTGTGTTTTTGAGTAGATAGAGCTTTACTCTAGCCTCTTCCATAGTAATTTCAATTCACCTCTATCTGGTACAGTATGTGCTCTCCAGAGCTTATATACTAGTTGGTTTTGTTCTGGTTTGTTCTGCAAATGTGTTACTGATTTCTTAATTACTGTACTATATTTCACAAAGTTTCAAACTTTTCTTACATCTCTCAGTATCAAGCTGATATTTTCTCTAAATGTACTTTACCTGTGCATCTTACATATCCACAGATGAGTATCCCCTGTAACCTGTCACTTTTCCTTCGTCCCCCATGACTTCCACTATTCCTATTTTTCTCTGTACTCCATGCACCAGCTCACAATACTACAAAAAATAAAGATCCAATTGCAGATCTGTCTTCATTAGGCTCGATGGGTGCTGCTATACACCTATCGTTATTCATAATGAATAGTATTACTAATTAAATTGCAATAAAAGGAAAAGCTGTGTAACTGTCCAGTGACAAGGAAAGCCAGGGAAGGAGGAGGGGTGAGTACACAATATTTGTTTTTGGAGCAAGGGACTTCTCCATGTAGAAAGTAAAGAAGTAGATTTCATGAGAAATTAAGGAATTCACTGGAAAGTCACCCAGAACCCATTTTGGAAAGTGTGATAACAAGTAAAATGTGGGAAACTACTAATTCAGTACTTAAAACAGATGAGTTTTGTGAACTTTTGAAGTTATAGGCGATGGACATGGCAGCTGATAAGTCTCAGTTAAACAAATGGTTGAGTGAAAGCAAAATGAAACAAAAATGCACAGCAACAGAGGGGAAAAAATAAATACAGAGGAAAGGTTATCAGATATGACTGCAAACAGTTGCTTTTACGGAGATTGGCTGCAGCCATTTATTCATCACAGCAGCTATGTCCTACATTCATAACGGATAAAAGTTTTAATAAAGAAAATACAAAATTTGTAGATGGAGCACTTAAGAAAAGGAAGTTTATTGAGACGGAGCACCTGCAATGCACTCAGGTACAAATGGTAAAAAGAGAAGATGAAGAAAATTGAACACTTGTGTTAAAAAATAAAGTGTTGTATGACACTGATGGATTTTATATTGATGAAATATGCCTTCACAGAAACTGAGTTGGAACAGTTTATGATAGGAGTGCATGTACAGCAAATTTTCCAGTGGAGGCTATGAATTGCATCATATTGTAAAACAAGAGTAAACAAAAGTAAATTGTGTCTAACACAACTGGTACTTAATTCAGTTAAAATACAATTCAATCATTTCAGAGCATTTTAATGGCAGACATTTCCTACATACTTCGTAAATGAAGTGAGTCAGTAGAACCAATTTTCCTTTTAAGCAGAGAGACAGAGTGATAATATATGTGTTGCACATAGTTCTCTTCCAGTTGCTGGACTGCTTCAGTTTACCAGATATAGGATGCTTTCTATGACAAAGAAGTAGTGAAACCAGTTTATTTACACAAGAAAGACTCGGGGAGCATCACAAGCTCTGTTTCATATAGAGATTATTGTTGTCTGTGCTACTGTACTCCTTACGTCACATGCATATCTTATATGTCCTTCATAGAAATACCATTTTGACACACAGTATCACCATACAGTAGACCACAATATTTCAGTTTATATCATAACATTTTCCTACAGTCAATCTTTACTGTTCTGCCACCATAGTACAGTAAATTCCTCTGCCATTTCATTTGCCAAACGTAGGATTTTTTTTTATTTCCAACATTCTAACAAAGATGACAGCCAAACCTGTGTTTCTGTATGCAATTTTCTTTCAAATCAACATATGAAGCTGAGTCAACAAAGATTACATTTCCACCATTTTATAAAATAAATATTAACATTTACACACCAATTCACAGAAAACTTTATGTAACTCACAGATACCCCTTACTTTACTTTTGCTACCAATGTTGCCTCACAAAGCCAATCCATTTGAATATATACACTATGGTTTCCCTTACATGTTGTTAATTTTGGTCCTTCCACGTCCCAAAGACCACCACCTTAGTGAACGAAGATATGATTTTTAGAACAGAGTCCCATTAATACTAGCCAGACATCAAGGTTTATTCATCAAACTGGGAAACAGGATTTTTTTTCTCAAATCTACCTAAACTAGAGAGAAAATTTATTTCCTTATACTAATTTGCCACATTTTTGGTTTTCAGTTGCTCCTCTTAAAATTTATAATCCTCACATGGATTTCCTACAATATGCACTTTACTTATTGTCTTGGGATTATTTTTTGCTTGACTTGCCAAGACACATATTTCACTGTGAACGTGTATTTTTTTATTTTGCTAACCACACTTCAGTTTCCCTTAATGATGTGCTTTGTGGTCTACATCATGGTCTCCAATTAGATTCAAAAGCCACTAATTCAAATACCTCTGAAGCAATTTCTATCACTGAAAAGTTAGTTCCATATACACTGATCAGCCAGAACATTATGGTGACTTACCTAATATCCGGGATGTCCACCTTTAACACAGATAACAGCAGTCACACATTGTGGCATGGAAGCAATGAGGCCTATCTAGGTCACTGGAGGGAGCTGGCACCACATCTGCACACACAAGTCACCTAATTCCCATAAATTCCAGGAAGGGAGGGGGGGGGGGGGGGCGCCATGAGTTGTGATGTCACGTTCAGTCACATCCCAGATGTGTTTTTTTGGGTTCAGTTCTGGCGAGTTGGGGGACCAGCACATTAACTGGAACTCGCCACTGTGTTCCTGGCATTGTAACATGGCCCATTATCTTGTTGAAAAAGGTCAACGCCTATGGGAAACCTGATCGTCATAAAGGGGTGTACACAGTCTGCAACCAGTGTACGATACTCCTTCATGATCATGTGCCTTGCATGAGCTCGACTGGACCCATGGATGCCCATGTGAATGTTCCCCAGAGCATAACAAATCTGCCGTCAGCTTGTCCCCATCCCACAGACCAGGTGTCAAGGAGCAGTTCCCCTGGGAGATGACAGATTTGCACCCTCTCTCTGGCATGATGATGAAAGTATCGGGATTCATCAGACACTGCAATGACCTGACACAGCACCAACATCCAGTGCTGATGGTCACATGCCCATTTCAGTCATAGCTACAGATGTCATGTTGTTACCATTGGCTCATGCATGGGTTGTTGGCTGTGGAGGCCCATCATTAGGAGTGTTTGGCGCACTGTGTGTTCACTTGTACTCTGCCCAGCATTAAAGTCTGATGTTAGTTCCACCACAGTTCGGCGCCTGTCTTGTTTCACCAGTCTGCTCAGCCTACGACATCCTACATCTGTAATCAGGTGTGGACGCCCAGCCCTATGACATCTGGAAGTGGTTTCACCTTGGTTTCAACACATGTTGAAGACACCACAGCACCCTGTAACACCAAAGAAGTTGTGCAGTTTCTGAAATGCTCATGCCAAGGCTCCAGGCCATCACAATCTGTCCTCGTTCAAACACAGAGAGATCACGTGCCTTTCGCATCCCGTATACGGACAGCACACTCACTGATACTACATGCAACATGTCTGTGCATCTGAATAGCAGTCATTCCTCACCAGGTGATGCTGCTATTGCCTGGATGGGTTTACACCGACAGTAGGTCGGTTGTCATAATGTTCTGGATGATCAGTGTACATTAACAATGTCATCGCTGCTCAGACACCGGATGCTGCATGGCAAGATCCAGAAATTTGAGGTGTTGTCTGTTTCTGTTTCTAAAGTCAAATGAATTTTTGAGTGTAAATTGTTTATTTCATTGTGTAGCTGTTGCGTGTGTACATTTGGTTCATCAATCAGGCAAATTGTCTTCAACATAATGGTATCAGTACATAATATTGTACATTTTTATTTTGTTTTACTGTGTATCTGAAGATCTTCTTCCTTAGGTTGTTCATGAATATACTGCCAAAGAGCAGGCCTTTGTGATGGGAATAAAATACTTTGTAAAGAACTCTTCAGATATGAAGTTTTGATTGCATTGATCGCTTGTAGGTACACTGGTTTACTAGTTTTGTCAGGGCTAAGCTGCCGGTCCAAAAATAAATGTCCAAGATTTCAAAAATAATTACATTGTTGTAGCTGTAACTGTAAATTAATGATTTAACATAAGTTCATTTGGCCACACTCTCAGTGTACAGTTTATGAAATAAAGTTGTGTGGGAAACTGCACATTTGTTTTTGTGTAATTTTATGTTTTATTTAAATTCGCGGTCCAAAAATAAATGTTCAGTTTATTGCACTACATGATTTCATAAACTGTACACTGCGGGCATGTAAAAAAGAACTTATGTAAAATCGTTAATTTATGATTATAGCTACAACGGTGAAATATTTTTGTACCCTTGCAGAACTGAAAATGGCAGCTTAGCCCTGCCAAAACTAGTATTCCACCTACAAGCCATCGAGGCAATCAAAACTTCATATCTGAAGCTTTCTCTAGATTTGATTCATGATTTCGCTCCAGTTAACAATGTCAGGCATCATAATATTCTATCTTGAAGACGAAGTAATTCTGTGCTGTTATAATCCTGAGTATGGTTGCTATTTCATCAATATGTGTCTGATGTGTTGCCTTGTTGTTAGAGTAGGTGCCTATGGCTTTTTCTGTATCATTCTTTTAATGTTTCTCAGTGTTTGCTGAATGTTTCTCTGATACCTTGCAGCTGGCTCACTGGTCATCTTGGTGATACTGTTTTCCTTTAAAAAATCTAGTGTTTTGTCTATGTATTCCTTTTCATTCATGGCCACTGTTATGTTCTCCTTGCCTGCTTGTGTTAGTATGGCATTGGTTTTTTTTTTTTTTTTTTAATTGTTGTAGCTCCCTGGGTGTAATATCTTCAGGTGTTTTCCTACCCTTGTTGAAGAAACCTACTATATTATTGTCACTGTTATCTGTCCGATCTTGTGCAATTGTTCAGTTTTTTTCTCTTTGATACTTTTTACCACTCAAAGCTTCTATATTATGTTTACACATCATTTTGTTCTTCTCCATAGCTGCATGAGAAATGTTCTAACAAAAAACTGCTGTAGTTAACGTACAAGCATTTAACACCTCGATTTTCAGTATTTATAATTCATGTTATTGACCCCACTGATAATGTGTTAAATAGAACTTCTCAATTTTTTTATAAATTGAGTTATTTTTACAAAATAATGTAATGCAAAGACATAATTGATAATGTGTGAACTAGAAGTGTGCTTGGAAGAAGTATAATATAATTAATCTCAAAAGATAGAAACAGTCATCACTAATTTACATAAAAATGAAGCACAGAGCTTTCTCTCTTTATATGTTAAAAATTAAGACAAAGAGAATGGAGCAAAATTGAAATTAGTAAACAGAAGTTGTACTCTGAGGAGAAAACAGCGACGTTGGTGTTTAGCACAAGAATTACACTTGGACCCACGTCTCATCTGATTTTGGTACAAAGGAGTATTTATTAAAGAGTTATATTAATTAAATAAATTAGTTGAGCTGCCTTCATCAAGCTACAGTCATGTGCCATATAACATATTGTCACATAGTTATTTTTTTTTAAAAAATCATCTTATAACTTGAACTTTATTTCTATTATTCTTCTTTTATTCACTATGGCAACAAAAGCCCTTTTTTTCCCCACAACAGTTAATACCTGTTGGTACATCTGGCTGTAAACCCAATGTTTACAGCAGAATTAAAAATGATAAAATTTTACTATATTCTGAATCTTATTTGAAGGGGCTGAAAAGTGGAGCCTGCATCTGCAAAAGCTGGCAATGTGCTGGAAACATATCCAATTCAGAAACAAAGAATTGATGGAAGAAAGAAGAAGAAAAAAGAATAAAAAGCCCAAAGAACACAATAAAACAGCATAACAGCCACTGTGTGCTACAGACAGACAATATTCAAGGAGAAGCCTAAACTAACAATACAATTGCATTCACTTAGAACGTTCACAGCAGAAAGGAAAAGGGGAACATTTCCATTTTATTTAGGGCATGGCAGCAGACATTAAAAGGAAAATAAAAAATCATCACATCACTATGATGTGGTCGGTGATTGTGGAAATTGTGGAGGATGACTACATAAAATGGTAGCATCCATACCTTATGATAACATCATCCGGTCTACGTGCACAACACATTGGGCTTCAACGTATGGGCTGGGCTTTTCACCACTGACGTGAACTCTGAAAAATCAATTCCACACTATTTCTTATTGTATCAATCACAACCATTGAGGTATGGCATCAAAAGCCATTTCACTCAGCACATCTGTGGAGACGTAGTTAGAGACATCTATTATTTTATTCTACTATATTTTATCCACATTTCAAGCCCAAATAACAGAATGTATCTTTGTCAATAAGAATGGCAGTGAAACAACATTTAGCAAAACACTACTATGAAACAAAAATTAAGAACTGAAATGTGAAAGAGGTTTGGATGTAAATGGATCTTATGAGAAGGTGCCACATCTTTATATTTTTAAAACATCTCATGAACTGGTAGTCCTATCAATAAACACACAATAGGGCAAGGAGAGTAAACTCAGTTAATTCCATTAGACTGAGAAGTATAATATGAGATGATTGACAACTCTCATAAATGAAGCTTCTAAGGGTGAATGATTAATTGTCAGAGATGAACTGCTAGACCAAACAATAAGAGGAAATTGTGGAGGACACTCTCTCTTTTTGCCATACTATATTATTTCTTAGAAGTTACTTTGGAACACTATGCTAATTATGATGGTTAGCTTGGGCAGTCTTTAACAACTCTAGTAGGTCAACGAGTAAAGTTTTACATAGAAATAAAAATCAGAAACATGCGAAAGGATGATGAGAGGGGGGAGTTGGGAAGTTTCAATAGCAGCACTTTGTTGTAAAGCTTCTAATAAACATTTGAAGGTAGAAGAAAGGAAAATTCCAGCAGACTGCAGTCCCATCGATGCTAATGTCATTGCAACACAGCATCAGCTGTAACAACAGAAGAATGGGTATGGATATAAGTAATGGACTTCTGTTAATGAACGATGCTGGCATTTTCCTCTGGTGATTTAGAGAAGCATGGCCCCTGACTAGGAATCCAGTGTCTTACCTACTGCAACATCTCAGTTTATAAATTGATATTCAACACACTACAGAAAGAGAAAAGAAAATAAAGACCATGGTACAACTAAGAGATTCAATTTGACACAAAAATAGAATACATCTTTTGAACTAATATCTCTTGATGTATAAAATATTCTAGGCAAATTCGTCATCTTAAAAGGGTATAAAATTCCTAGCTTTCAATAAAGTCCACCATCATCTTTGTCAGAAAAGCAACTGTCCACAAACATGATAAAATTCCACAGATTTAAATGATGTAATGATGTTGTATAACTGATTTTTCTAGATTTTTGCACTTGACACACAACATGTTCAGTACAGTGCTGTAAAATGGTGCAAATGGTCTATCTCGCGTAGCTGTTACCAAACTCATATTAAATACTGTAAACAGTTTTTTTTTTATTATTATGTAGTTTTGTACAATATCACATTTATATTCAAACATGAAACATGAAACAGTTATCTTCAAATCTATAACAACAAATGAAGAGAATGCTTGCACATAAACTTGCTGTTAGGCACGATACATTTATTGTTTAAATAATAATTTTTCCATGCCAGTACACAGTGTAATGGTATTAGCATCATTGAGGGCCATGCATTGCCGCTAACTTACGAAAGTGTTCTGCTACACTTTGTACAGCAGATCTGAGAGATGAAAAATATTCACTACTGCCCTCTGATAATGTTTACAAAGTGATAAATAAAATTACATTTCATAAAATGTTTAACATAATTGAAAAATTTACTTCTTCAATCAATTTGTAATGTGAGGTGTGTACAGGCAAAGAACCCACATCATTGCTCTAAAAGTAGATACTTAACAGTTTTGACAAAATGAAATAGGCAAAATAACAGATCTAAACATTTACTCAAGTGGTAAACAGATTAATTATTTCTTTGGATATATAATAAAGCCTCTAATACAATAATGAAGAACTACTTGTTAAAACCATTGGTAGGCACTTTCTCTTTGACTGATGCCTTATTTATGTTGTGGTCATTTGTACTATATATTTTAAAAAAAGTAGTCTGTTTAATACCTTAGTAAAAATTTCAATGTGTCAATTAACATTTTTTATTTAACTGAACACTTTACCTAGTTTTAGAACAATGTTACATATTTAGTAACAAAATATCTTTTTTGTTGTTATATATGCATGTTTTGACACATTACATAAAGTAATTTTATTTATCAACTTATTGCCACTATTGGACGGCAATAGTGAATACTTTTATTCCCTCAGATCTGCTACATACAAAGTCTAGTAAAACCCCTTCTGAAGCTAGTGACAATGTGTAGTCTTCATTGATGCTAAGACCATATGATGAATATTGATAAGGAAATATTATTAATTTAAGTAAAACATGTTTTGTTTTGGACATGAGTAACTTAATATACAAGCTTCTTTTAAATTTTTATGTTTCTTCACCTCAGTTAGTAAAAACGGAACCCCTATTGGATCACTTTGTTGTGCATCAGTCTGACTGACTGTTAAGGGGATCACACCGTGGTTTGGGGAGGGGGGGAATCGATTTTCGGTTTTCATCATATTTCGATAGATTAAGGTTTTATTTAAGTACTCTGAAAAGGATTTTGCCGATTCCCTCCCCATGAAACTGGCTGCTAGTGATGTTCAGATATTGCAGTTGCACTTGATGGAAGTTGGCAGAAAAGACGACATACTTCTCTGAATGGAGTAGTGACTGCCACAAGTGTAGACACCAGTAAAGTGTTAGATGTGGAGATAATGTCTAAATATTGCAAATGTTGTAAAGTGAATGAATATAAAGAACACAACTGTGTGGCTAATTTTAGAGGAACAAGTGGTGGTATGGAAGTTCATGGAGTACAACAAATATTTCATCGCTCTGTAGAAACAAGAGGCATATGGTACACCAAATATTTGGGTGATGGTGACAGTAAGGCATACAACAATGTGGTGAACTCTAAGCAATATGGAGATGCCATTATTAGCAAAACAGAATGTGCAGGCCATGCTCAAAAACGTTTGGGAACAAGGCTGAGAAAACTCACTGTTGATATGAGAGGAAAAAAATTAGAAGATAGAAAATTGTTGACTGGACTGGGTCAGTTAACTAAAACTGAAATAGAAAACTTGCAGGTATACTATGGGCAGGCAGTTAGGAGAAATAAAGAAAATCTGGAGGCAATGAAGAGAGATGTTTTGGCCATATTCTTCCATAAGTCCTCTACTGATGATAAGCCACGTCATGGATTGTGTCCATCAGGAGAAAATCGTGGAGCAAATACAATAGGGCTCAGGCAACTGGAGAATCTTATTCTCACCAGCATTCTGTTCCTACTGCTGTTATTACAGCAATTAAACCTATTTTCAGAGACTTGGCTCATCCTGACCTTCTAAGGAAATGTCTGCATGGGCAGAGACAGAACCCAAATGAATGTTTCAACAGCATACTTTGGAACTGCCTTCCCAAAACTGTATTTGTCGCCATGCATACAATGAAACTAGGAGTTCATGATGCTGTTATTACTTTCAATTGGGTAATATTGGAAAATGTTGGATACTGAAAAAGCTAGGAATTAATCCTGGTGAAAATATGATCACTGGGCTGCAACATTGCGATAAAATGAGGACAGCCGATGCAGACAGGTCTGCATCTAATATGTCCAAGAAAGCAAGACAAACATCCAGGAAGGTGAAAAAAGAAGCTGGAAGACCTGCTAGAGGCCAAAGAATGGCCATCATATGCAGCAGGATAGTTAACTGTAAGTAACAAATTTCAAAAGTTTTTTCTTTAAATTCAATTCCCCGCAAACTAAAATTTTCAGTTCATATGCCCCATTATATCAGAAACTATCATAGATAAATGAATTACATTTTCAGAGACTCTGCATAACATAAAAAGCCACCTCTGGTACTACGTTCATTAATATTCCCCCATTGGGAAGTTCACAAAAAATATTTTCTGCAGAAAAAACTTAATATTTTTGTTAATAAATTTAAAAAAGTATTTCTTAAAAACTATAAAATGGATAAAGTAGATTTTAGTACAGTTGACTCTATTAGCATCATGTAACATACAGCAAAAATATTAAGGTCCTGCATCAAATAGTTTTTTCAGGAATGGGTCAAATACTTGCCTAAATTAACATGGGTCAGATAGGCAGGGTGTGGTCCCCTTAAGAACACTTTTTCTCAGGAACAGGTAGAGCTATCATGTTGAAATTTATGAAGTTTATATCAACTACTAAGGTCTAGGGTTTTGGGAGGTTGCTGGAGGGAGCTGGCACCACGTCTGCACACACACGTCACCTAATTCCCATAAATTCCAGGAAAAGGGGGGGGGAGGGGAGGGGATGAGCTGTGTGATGTCACATTCAATTACATCCCAGTTGTGTATGACTGGGTTCAAATCTGGCGAGCTGAGGGACCAGCACGTCAATTGAAACTAACCACTTTGTTCCTCGAACCACTCCATCACACTCCTGGCTTTGTGACATGGCACATTATCCTGTTGAAAAATGCTACTGCCATTGGAAAACATGATCGTCATTAAGGGGTGTACGTGGTCTGTAACCATATATGATACTTCTTGGTGTTCATAGTGCCTTACACGAGCTCCATTGGACCCATGGATGCCCACGTGACTGTTCCCCAGAGCGTAATGGAGCTGCCACCAGCTTGTCTCTGCCCTACAGTACAAGTGTTATCCTGGAAGACAATGGATTTGTGCCCTCCCATCGGCATGATGAAGAAGGTATCAGGATTCATCAGACCGTGCAACACTCTGCCACTGTGCCAACATCGAACACTGGCACATGTGAGGGTCATCAGCTTTGATGGCCCATTGTTAGAAGTGATTGGTAGACTGTGTGTTCAGACACACTTGTACTCTGCCCAGCGTTAAAGTCCCATCACAGTTTGCCACCTGTCCTGTTTTACCAGTCTGCCCAGCCTATGACATCCGACATCTGTAATGAGGGGTGACGTCCCAACCACCATGTCAGGATGTGGTTTCACCCTGTTTTCACAACCTGCTGAATACACCCACCACAGTACTCCTTGAATACCCAGCAAATCGTACAGTTTCCAAAATGCAGGTGTCGAGCCTCCGGACCATCACAATCTGTCCTCGGTCAAACTAAGATCGCGCGCCCTCCCCACTCTACGCACGGAAAGCACACTCACTGATATGATGTGCACTGTGCGTGTGTCTGACTAGCAGCCATTCTTCGCCAGGTTACATGGCTATTGCCTGGATGGATTTATATTGATAGTAGACCGGCGCAGACCATCAGTGCACAGAGGCCCCTGCGCCCTCGCCAGCCCCTCCGGGTGCTGTAGTGCCCAGGATGCTTCAAGAATCGTGCACGGGAAGACAGGTGGGCGTATTGTGCAGTGTGTACCCATAATGGAAATGTCAGTTCGGTCTGTCGATCTCTGCAGCCCCCTCCTCATTTGGTCAATGACCATCGGGGGCCTATACCCGTGGATGTCAACCATGTGCAGTCTTCGGTATCTTCCAAGCTGCTGATCAATGTTCAGGTCATTGGTCGGTCACTGCAGATGCAGGTGGATACCGGAGCAGCAGTCTCACTGATCAACTATTCCTCTTATGCGAAGATTGGGGCGCCTCCCCTGGTGCCCACACCTCGGCACCTCCTTACTTATAATAAGCAAGCAATCACCCTCTTGGGTCAGTTCACGGCTTCCGTCATGTATAAATCGGTTTGGTGGATCTCTTTGGGTTGGATGCCATCCGGGCCTTTGGCTTCGCCATCTGGTGTCTTCCCAGGTTCCATTCCCGGCAGTCGACACCTTTTGCATGGAATTCCAGGAGCTCTTCTTGCCGGGTGTTGGCGGTGCTCAAGATTTTCATGCATTGCTCCAGTGAAACCGTCTGCCTGCCCGAAGTATTTCTGAGCCCAGCAGGGCAGGTTCCCTATGCCCTCCAGCAGCCTCTTCAACAAGAAATGGACCGTCTCACCATAGAGGGAGTCGTCACTCCGGTCTGTTACAGTTTGTGGGCGACACCTTGGTCATCCTCAAGAGACCAGATGGGCGTCTTTGAGTTTGTGGCAACTTCAAGGCTATGCTTAACCCTCAGCTACAGGTTGAAGACTATCCCCTTCCACGTCCTGAGGACCTGTTCTCCAATTCTCCAAGCTCGCAAGGGGACAATTTTTTTTCGAAGATCGATCTTGCCGAGGCCTACCTCCAAATACCTTTAGATGAGCCTTCTACTCATTTGACCATTGTCAACAGACCGTTTGGGCTGTTCCGGTTGAACCGTCTCATGTATGGCATCACTAGTGCACTGGCCATCTTTCAACGTTACTTTGAACATTTCTTGCGGGATATGCCAGGTTGTATAAACTACCTCGACGACATTGTCATCACTGGCCGTACCGCGGATGAATATTTCAGTCATCTGCGACAATTGTTTCTGCACCTGCAGACTGCGGGCCTAAAATGCAACCTTGCTAAATGCTCCTTTTTTTTCAACCTGCTATCTCCTACCTGGGCCACATTATTTCCCGCAATGGCATATCACGTACCTCCTCCCACATTGCCGCTATAATGGCCCTTCCTCATCTGCGGGATGTCCACCAACTGCGGTCTTTCCTGGGCCAAATTGCTTACTATCGAAAGTTCATTCCCTCCGCCGTCCATACTGCGGTGCCCCTCCATCACCTGTGCCAAAAGAACATGCCTTTTCATTGGTCCCTGGCTTGTGAATCGGCTTTTCAAACCTTAAAGCGGAGGTTGCAAATCTGCAGCATGTCTCCCCTCTCTTCCTCTCCTCTTGGCTACGGACGCCTCAGACTATGGTGTTGGAGCTGTCCTTTCACACTGTCTACCCAATGGATTGGAACATCTGGTGGTGTACATATCTAAATCCCTTACAGTGGCCCAATGCAAATATTCTCAAATTGAGAAGGAGGCCATAGCCATCATGTTTGCCTCTATCAAATTCCTCCCATACCTTTACAGTAGGTCTTTTAACTTAATCACTGACCATAAGCCCCTCATGGTCTTATTTTCCCTGTCAGCCCAGTTTCCCAGAAGGACTTCCCACCGCCTGCAGTGATGTGCCCTATTCCTTTCACATTTTAGGTACACCGTCCATTACTGGCCCACCTCCCAGCATGCCAGTGCCGATGCCTTGTCTCGGCTCCCCTCCGGCATTCGATTCGTTGGACCTCCTAATGACGACATACAGGATGCATTAGCTGCATTCCCAGTCATAGCTGAGAGGGTGGCCGCAGCAACTACCGCAGCTCCGCTCCTACAACTGGTGCGCCTCTATGTTCTCCGCGGCTGGCCAATGCTTCCTCCGCCTCGTGCCCAGGCTGACCTCTGATTCTTCTTCTCCATCTGCCATCAAATGGTGGCTGTCAATGGGGTTGCTCCTGCATGGGGAAAATGATGCCACTCCACAAGTCATCATACCAACTTCCTGGCAGTCATGGATTCTCCACGTCTTACATCACAGTCACTGGGGTATTGCCCGGACGAAAACCCTCGCACATTGCCATATCTTCTGGGTAGGCATGACAGCAAACGTGGAGTGCATGGTTCAGGGTTCTCAGCAGTGTACCCAGATCCTTCCCGCACCACGCCGGTCCTTCCAATCCTGACTGGCCACTTCCCTCACATGGGAGCACATCCATGTGGATTTTGCAGGACCCTTCCTCGGGGCTTACTGGTTACTCATCATGGATGCCTACTCCCACTTCTCTTTCATTATCTGATGCTACTCTATCACCACAGAAAATACCATCATGGCCTTGTCAAAAATATTTACAGTTGAAGGCCTTCCCATCACCTTGGTATCAGACAACAGCCCGCAATTTCACAGTCAAGAGTCCACCAAATTCTGTCACGGAATGCCTTGTTCGCACTTTTAAAACTCAGATGGAGAAGTACACAGAAGACCATTCTCTGAAAGAAGCTCTTACATTATTTCTCAGTACCCACAGTACCATGGCGGTGGCTGAGAAGAGTCCAGCTGAACTGCTCCATGGTCACCAGCCTCGGACCCTACTCCATCTCCTCCTGCCACAGGTTGTACCTCGTGCCTTGCCAGGCACTTCCCGATATTTATCTGGCTCCAAGGTGTGGGCTGGCAGTTTCGGGCCCTGACCCAGCTGGCTTCCGGGGGGTTGTTATCCAAGGTACGCCTGGACGACAGGGTGGTTTCGCATCACCGCAAACAACTGCATCCTCGTGTCCTCGAGCAGCCGCAGCCTCAAATGCCGGCTCCTCTCTCTCCTTCTCATCGGCGGTCCCTTCCTTGGGGCCTATGTTGATGCCCTCTCCTCAGTTGGTGGATAATCTTCCCAGAGATAGCCAGTACATGCCGGCTGCAAGTCCCATGCTGTCGCGTACTCCAGACCGGGACAGCTTCGGGACCTTCCCCTCTACCCACTTCCCAGCCCCTCTTCGGCGCCACCTCAGTTGGATGACATGGACGTCCCCATGCTGCTTGCCCAGCCCACCACTGCTGTGGCGTTACAGCCGCCTTGTGCGGAAGACGGTGACCTACTCTCCGGTGGCCGGCTTGCACCACCTCCTTCAGGAGGACTTAGCTGCAGATCAGCCTACAGAACAGGCTATATTTGTACTCTCTCCCCAACAGTCGCCCGTGCTACACCAGCTTTTCCAAGGGGGGAGGGGTGTTATACTGGAGCCGAGGTAGCCCCTGAGGGCCGACAACCCGTATTACACCACAGAGGACGAGGTTGTCTATGTCCAAGGTGTACTAAAAGCACCATGGTAAACACCGGCTGTTTACAAACAAGATAATGGAAACAGACATTTAGAGCACTACTTCCTGCAGGGGGAGCTCAAGCCACGGCCTGCAGGAAGTATCACTACGCCAGAACCTGATTGGCTAGTTCTAGCCCCTAAGGGCTGGAAGCAGCTCTGAAATTCAGTTCTCTCCGGATGCCGACCTTGAGTACTTCGACCATTGAAGATTACGCCTTCGTCTCAGAATTGGACTGTTATTAGTGTGTGTGTGTGTGTGTGTGTGTGTGTGTGTGTGTGTGTGTGTGGTGTGTGTGTGTGTGTGTGTGTGTGTGTGTGTGTGTGTGTGTGTGAGGGGTGCGGGGGGTTGAAAGAGAGAGTTGGTTTATGATACACAAAGTGGCCAAGTTGTCCATCTGGTCCCCAATCAACAATCAACTAAGATATTTGAAAGAAGGACAACTGTCCTACATTTTCCCCTTCTCTCACACACTTTTTCTCAGTATGTTTGTTATCCAAGTCCAGCTTCTGCGTTCAGACAAAAATGTCTATTACATATATTTGATCAGATCAGATCTATCCACAAAATGCAGACAAACACTCAGTCAACTGATACAACAAGACTGGTGCCATATCATTTCTTCTGGTTGCCAGATCCACACTGAATAAAAGTGGACAATGTTTAAACAGATTAGTGATTAAAAACTTTTTTTTTTTCTGCCTAAGTATTCTGAGCTCTGTTCAGGATAGTTATGGCCTCACAGTCATTGGCATTTACTGTATTTTGTGTGAATGTGATAGTAGCATTGTTGGACTGTTTATTTGAACCTTTCACCAGATTATACTGAACATCTGTGAAAGACATGTCAGTGGTGGCTGGATAAGGGCTTACGAACAAGATCTTGTTTGAGCAGATGGGGGTTTTAGCCCTGGCTTTCAATTACTGGGACTCAGGAATTATAATATGTATCAGCAAGTTTAAGACAGAGACAGACTACACACACCGAAATGTGTGGAAGCAGACACTTACTTTTTATTAAGTGACTACTGATAAGAACATTCCACAGACTGCACTGTGATGGGAATAAGCGACACTCTGGATGCAGTATCATTAATAGCATCACTGTAATCATTGATCACAGAAGGCATCTATGTATCATTTACAGCTGTGTAAATACCATCACTTCTTAGACAGTCATTAGCTTTCCTGAAGAAGACAATGGTTGACATTGCATAATGCTCAGAATATTATACATCACTAAGAACACTAATTCTACAAGTTCGCTGTGGAAAAACTTTTTAGTTATACTGTGTCTTAGTGCTGCTAGTCACAAAAGAAAAGAATGGAAAATGAGTAAAAGAACAGCAGATTATTTACAACTCCAATTTGTAAGTAATCTACAGGACTGAGGGTTGACTCAAGTGATCTCCTCCACATCCACCAACTGTCTTCAATGCCACTTTCCTTTGTTCCAAGAGGAATCTACTGCTAGGTAAGGTCCATATTCACTTTTTCCTGAAGTGTTGTTCTGATTACTGCGTTTTTAAAAATTACTAATATCATATTTAAATTACGGAACGTGTTTCAATGAAATTGTAAATGTTCAGGCAAAGACTATCATCTTGGTCAACATAAACATATAGACATGACAAACTCTTAATAAAATACAGTTAGAAACTTATTTAAGGAATCTATCATATGCGTTTAAACATCGCTTAATTGTATTTTACAGTTTCTTTTTAGTGTATGTAATCAGCATGAGCAGTGAGTTAAATAGGGGGGGGGGGGGGGGGGGGGAACCCATGAGCTCGGTTTGAGGAAATAGGGGGGACAGAATCAGTTGTGGATTTGTTGAATAAAGAGTACAGTCACTTGAGATGAAGTAAGCGGAGGGGACAGCAGGGATGAACTGGGATTCAAATCCATTTCTTCCCTTTCAATACATAACCAAAAAGGACACACTGTTATAGTTGGGGCACTTGAAGGTAGCTCCCTCACAACACTCACATAGCTAAAAGAATTTTTTTACAACTCTCATCACTTACTTTATACTGGTAATAACACAAGAGTCAACATACTTAAATGTACGACGACATGGAAAAACAATTACTCTTCACTGAAGTTAAAATTTTTGGTGGAGTCACTAGAGATGAACACTTGACAGCATTTGAAACAACAAAGAATTTTTTAGCCCCCAACCCCACACTCTACCACAAGGCAATCTCACTGTACCACAATTAGTGCAAAACCCATGACATTTCACTCCTACTTGGCATGAGGATTTACACACATGAATAAAGAGATCTCAATATTTTAAACAAGACTAAAGTCAAACTTTAGAAGTAAAGTAAAAAACTGTCACACGCGCACACACACACACACACACACACACACACACACACACACACACACACACTTTTTTGTGTAATGATGTTATAAGTTTTTATTGCACATTATGCATCATATCTTAAGTGTGGCAAAATGACATGAAGCGTGATTTTCACCCAGATTTGGACTAATGGAATGACACTGGAAAATTTGTGATAGTGGAATTGCAGACACTCTCCAATTTATAAACATATATTACATAATTAAAAAAAAAAACTGCTCATGATAGTTTTCACATCGTGCAGATCTGCAAACATGTGATGACTTAGATTAAAATGGAACACGGAATGTAATAATAAGCCTTTACTGTGAAGTAAAAACAGAGCAACAGCCAAAATATAGGTGCCAGCCGCGGTGGTCTAGTGGTTCTAGGCGCGCAGTCCGGAACCGCGGGACTGCTACGGTCGCAGGTTCGAATCCTGCCTCGAGCATGTATGTGTTAGGTTAGGTTAATTAGGTTTAAGTAGTTCTAAGTTCTAGGGGACTGATGACCACAGAAGTTAAGTCCCATAGTGCTCAGAGCCATTTGAACCATTTTGAACCAAAATATAGGTATTGTGATTGAAATCAAAATCTACTGATGAGTAACATTCAATACCAAGCTGTTCCACCCCCACAATTGTGTCACACTACGATCCTCAGTATGCTGTCCACTATGTGGTTGAGACGTTGCTGCTTGAGCCTGTCCTACTATACAACAGTGACTCTCATGAAGTTGTCTAGTGAGAGATGAGGGTTCCAATAATGAGCAACTGTACAGTTCAACTTGTCTCAAGTATTCTCACTTGGGTTCTTGTCACCATATACCACAGGACATTTCATTAGGTAAGGCATCCATGAGGTAAGCATGATGTACTCGTGTGTTATTATGTTAAAAGATGAACCCATTACCAAAATGTCAACAGTAAGGATGAACAATATGTTGGAGGATACTGGTGTGCTACAGCTTATCCTAGGCTGTTACAACAATGTCCCACATGATGCAGGTGCTCCTTGGTGTACCTCAGTTTGCTATTGGTCATGCACTGAGAGAGCCACCCTCTCACCCTTGCCCACCTAGCTGACAGGCCGAGTATTATCTATTTGCCCACTCCTGCCCACATGGGCCCATGTACACACAGCCACCCACCAGTGGGCACATATGCTCAAACAGTATGGTATAGCCCTCCTATTACCCTTGATAGTAGTGAGATGACACCAAAATTTGGGCCAAAACATGACTGACTCACCTACCTCCCAGTTTAACCTGCGGATCTGAGATGCTTCGGCAGTGGTGTGGCAAGGAGTCTAAATGATGGCTGGGGCTCACCAAAAGGCCTGACCCTGGTGTCTGCTGGTGCTTCCACCTCCATTTGCCATCCTACGTTGGGTGTTCAGCCTCTGCACCAATGGGCCGACTGTCAAACTGAGGCCCTCCCAGTTGCTCATGCATTAGGTGTCTGTGGTCGCCAGGCACTGCCAGCCAAAAATTGAGACCGGGGTTTGCATCCTAGATGTCTGCACCTCCATCTCTCTCCATGCTTGGGAATTGGGAGGCCTGTTGCCTGCTTTACTAGTGGTGTGGCCATGTCTGACCACAGTGCCAACACCTGACACAGCTCCATCGCCTGGCCTGGAATGCCCACCACACAAGGTTGCTCCACTCCTGAGACACACGGAGGATGGTGGCCACATGCAACTACATGACAACACTTCACCACTGTGGCTGTGGGCACAGCTCAATGCTAGTGCCTGCCTGTGGACATTGGTGTAAGACCTCTGTTGTGGACTGGACTAAAGAAGTAAACCAACTGATACCACCTGTATGTGAGTGGAACTTCCCATGCCTACCTACTAGATAACCCAACACCCTACATTTGGTGTCAGAAGAGCTAGTAGGGTTGATAATAGATGTCAGACACTGGTCAGAACAACAATGCAGCCAAGATTCAGTCATGGTGTTTAGCAGGTGAATGAAACCAAGTGCCGACTATAAACATTGTACGGGCTTGTATGGCCATTTGTTTCCTTTTACTCGTTGAATTTGGTAATATTTTACATTTGTTTTGGGTTCTGATAGCGACAGACAGTGAGCAAGATAGCGCCGGGTAAGATGAGTACCCAGGACACAATACAGCACTTACTTGATCAAGTCACTCAAATGTGAGTAGACCATTTAAAGTTACATGGGGAACTAGAGAGGTTGCATGAGGAGAGAAGGAAATAGTCCCCTCAAGTATCTCCCTACTTGTCCTAGACAGTAACACCATCACAATGGTGATTCCTTTCCCAGGTAAATGAGGGGGGGGGGGGGGGGCGGAATGTTTTGTCTTTTGCGGATAGCCTACTCACAACCACAAAGTTAGAGGGATGGAACAACAATCAATTGTTGAGTGTGGTTTAGTTGAAATTAACAGGGGATGCAAGGACATTAGTGATGTGTCACGAGAAATTGTGGAGTTGGAATTCTATAGGAGGAAGAATACTTCTAGGTATTATCGAGAGCAGCTCGATAGTATAATACAGAGACAAGTGGAATATGTTTAAAGTTTTGTAGACTGAATTAGGAAAGCCACCCATAAAGAGGCACAACAAAGGGTACTGGATGTGTCAGGTTGCCAGCTAAAATTTCCCAAAAGGTGAAAATAGGATTTCCAAAGTTGTTAAACAAAGCTGTGGACAACGCAGTGTCTTTGGCAGAAATAGATGCGGTGCCCAGACATAGTAAAAAAAGAGGGTGGTTTTGACATTTTACGGGAACCACACATCAGTGTGGTCAGCCTGGTCATATTCAGCACAACTGTAGGAAACCTCAGAGAGGGAGGCGTATGCAGACTGGACACATAGTGGGAATGTCAGCATAGGTTTTCACATGCACAGAGAAGATGGTCGCAGAATGGAGCTTGCACTCCAGCATTAACCGAGGACAGCAATGTTTTGGCTACTGTGCAGTATTCCGAGTAAATGTGAGCACAGGTGACTGGTGTGTGGCATCAGTGGCAGATTACTGTATGAGTGACTGTGCAAAACGAAGAGTAGTAAGCTTTTGCTGAATACACGATCATTGGTATCTGAGGCAAGTCAGGTGTATTTGGGATAAGGAATCTGAATCTATACTTAGTGACGTAGGTGGCGAATATTTACTTTCTCAGTTTGGCATTAGTGAACTTCTGAGTGAGAGCGAAAGAATTCTGCGTTTGCATGGAATTCTCAAGTTGGCAGCAGCTACAATGTCAAACTTGGACTGGATTTTCTGAATACATATAATGCTAAATTCAAAATGAAGTGACAATAGTAGAGGTTGATGGTATTCTTTCTGTTTAGGTACTACTGCTGAGAATACTGAAATGCTTCAAAGCACACATTAAATGTTGGAGAAGCCACCCAAATTGTGCGCACAGTATGTTTAGAATTGGTTTGCAGGATAAAACACCACAAAGTGCAGGAAAACTAGTCTGTGTAGAAGCAGGAGCAGATATGCAAATCAATACTTTGGGTGTAGCAGAACCCTTAGCAGAAAATTAAGAACTGAACAAAGTGCAGTGTTTTGTGCAAAAGGTTGATGAAAGCCAGATAGACCCAGTCAGCATGTACAATTTTGGTTCAATAGAAGTAAAGCTATCATGAGGTTCTTTGAGAGCCAATCTTGAGGTACTAGAGGAGGAATATTTTGACAGATAGGTGAATACAGAGCACATTAAGCTAGGAAAGTCTGCCAATTTAGCTACATTATGGCGAAAAGTCTCACATTTACAGGGAAATGATAGGGAGGTAGAAACGTTGTTAGAGGAATATGCAGAGTTGTTTAAACCTTTAGGATCATTGCCATCAACTCAGATAATGCAGCAGAGGATTCCCATTGCAAATGACCCACCAGTGCACTAGAAAACATACCAAGCTCCACATCACCTTCAATCAATGATGGGAGAATTTATAAATCGGCAGCTCTCTGACAGAATTAAAGAAGAAAGTATCAGCCCTAAGAGGGTACCAGTAGTATTCATATCTAAGAAGAGTTTGAATGTGATTAAGGCATATCGATTTTGCTGTGATCATCGGTACACACATCAACATACAGTAACAGATGTATACCCAATACTGAACATAACAGAAACTTTAAATAACTTGGAGCAATACCAATATTTTACAGCAATGGATTTGTGAAGTGGGTACTGTCAATTGAAAAGTGTGCTGTAAGATCGATCCAAGACCACATTTATGGCTCCATATAGTCATGACCTGTACTGCCAGATGGCATTCGGTTTGAAGAATGTACCAATGCCATTCCAATGCCAGTCAGATCGAATGTTACAAGGGCTAAAACCAAAGCAGTGTATTGTATACTTGGATGATGGAATGTCTTCTAAGGGCATCTAAAGATAATGTAGTACTATTATGGGGAGAGTTTAGTTGAATATTAGTGGCACATCTAACACTAAGTTTGAAGAAGTGTCATTGTGTCTTGAAGGAAATTTGTTATTTAGGCCATATTATCAGCCAGGATGGTTTGCAAGCATATCACTGCCTCATACAAGCAGTTTGGGAATTTCCTACTCCTAGTACTGAAAAATATCTACAGTTATACTTAGATTTGACTTATTATTACAGGAAATTTGTGACTAAATTTGCAGAAATGGTAAGACCCCTTACACATGTGTTGATGAAGGGGATAAAGTTTCACTGTATTATAGACTGCGATGAAGACTGTGTGGTTGAAGAATTTGTTGTCCAATGGTGTCATTCTCACTTTTCCGAATTGTCAGAAGCAGCTCATATTGTCTTGTGATGCCAGCAATCACACCTTGGTGTGTATATTATGTCAAAAAGTAGATAGAGCAGAGTACCTGACAACCTTTGTTTTCAGGCAACTAAATAAGGTAGAGAAAAATGATTCAGTTGCAGAAAAATAGATGCTTAGCCTGATCTATCATAGCACATATTTCTGTTATATGTATGGCAGATGCTTCAAAGTTGTAATGGATCATGCAACATTAAAATGGCGTATGAGCCTGAAGGTTCTACCATGGAAAAGTCACGGTAATGGTGTTGACCTGTCAGAAATTGCACACAATAATGTGTGTTTAACTTCTGTAGGCAAACTGTGAATGGTGCAGGGTGGTGAGTCAGACTGTCGGCAGTCCGTGACACAAATACAGCTCTGTGCTGATGACGATTGCATAAACAAACCAAGTACGGATGACACATAGTCATGCCAGTAAGTTTATGGGATGAGGTACTGAGGTGGGCCCACAATTCTATTTTGGCAGAGCATGGAGGTCAACAAACTACAGAATGGTTGGGCACATGTAAGTGTGAACCACAACACCAAACACCAGCTATTCATTATTTTACCCACCCTACCCTCACTTCGAGATCTGGCCCAGTGAAGACTTACCCTATCTAAATCCCACCTTGGACTCAACACTTCTTGCCTCCCTGGGCCAAATGATAGCAGGTAAAAATAACTGAATTTCGATGGAACAACAATTGAGACACATATGTCAATATCACAGAGAGACTTCTCACCTGCTCCTTACTTTAGGAACTTCAACGTCAAACACTTCAACAGCAGCATGGAATTCAGAGGACTGAATTCTTCGAAGAGGGGAATAATGTAGATGCACTGGCCAGTGCAAGTGTTCATTGCCATAATCATCCTGCTTGCAGTAATCAGCTTTTGCAGCATTTCACTACCACACCCACTTCAATGTACCGGCATGACTGCTCGGTCAATGATCAACAATATTACCAAAATACAGGACGCTTTGGCAGCATTTTGACAAGGGGGCTACGTGACAGATGGGCGTGTCTGCTTACCAACATGGTCAAACCAGGTGTGGATAAATACTAGCTGTAAAACTGGCAATAGGTATTGAATTAGCAACTACCACAGAGCAGACTCCTGCAGTGAGGCTGTTGTTGCTCACCTGCAAACTGCTAGAGCAGTCATCCCGGTTTTGCATCCTACAGGACTGCCTACCTTGGACATCCAGCCTCTGTACCAAAAGACTGAGGGTCAAACTGAGGTCATTCCAGGCAGCAATTTGCTTGGTGTCCACCATCACCAGGTACCACCAACCAGTTGCTGAGGCTAGGCTTCATACCCTGCATGTCTATGCCACTGTCTCTCACAGCAGCTGGGCAGGCCTCAGGTCACCTAACTATCAGTGTAACAGTGACTGACCACAGTGCCACTGTCTGACACAGCTCCATTCCCCACCCCCAATATCTACCAGCAAGGTCACTCCAGTTCTGAGACACACCGAGCGTAATGATCGCAGGTGACTAGACAACACTGCTTCACTGCCGAAGACCACCGAGCTTGATGCTCATACCCTGCCTGCATGTGGTGGTGGTGGTGGTGGTGGTAGTTAGTCCCATCGACAATGAGGTCATTAGAGACGGAGCGCAAGCTCGGGTTAGGGAAGGACTGAGAAGGAAATCGGCCGTGCCCTTTCAAAGGAACCATCCCGGCATTTGCCTGAAACGATTTAGGGAAATCACGGAAAACCTAAATCAGGATGGCTGGAGATGGGATTGAACTGTCGTCCTCCCGAATGCGAGTCCAGTGTGCTAACCCTGCCTGTGAACGTGGGCATAAGACCTCTCTTGTAACTGGACTAAATGAACAAAGTGACTGATACCAAGTTGTAAAGGACTGGAACCACCCACGCCTAATGCCTATCACTAGAGAATCCAACAGCCTATGTTGAAATGTCTGCCAATTTGGCAGTCAACTTCCTGTGCTGACAACCTTTCTGGCAGTAAAGTGACAATATATTCACAGTCTAAGTTTGAAATAAACCTTTGAAGCATGTTGACGAACTGAGTAGTGTACACAAGCTACAATGTCCTGCTTATGGTTGGAGAGATAGCATTCTCTACTAAACTGCACTAAGAAAGCAGGTTTGCTTTTACCTCCATTACAGGTGGCTGTAGATAATGATTTCCTGCAGTCAATAAAGTGTCAAGAGGTTTCACATATATAAACACAACATATACAAGTCATGAAGGTGGCACAAAACTGTTTTTGAGCAGTCTGTTTATTAAGGTCATAACCTTGTATTTTTGTACATTTTCTCAATGTAATACCACTCGTCATGAAATTAAAATACGGGCAGCTATGAGTTGAAGGGATGATCTCACCATCAGATACCACAAACTTAGATTTTCCCTTACTTTGAGAGTGAATCCCACCTCTACAACAAATATTTTGTGCATCTGTATCTCTTAACACTTTGTTTTAACACACAGGAAATATTCATAGGATTGATTTTCTTGTCAAACTTGTCTCAGGTGTCTACCAGTCATTATACATTCTACACTTGCACTAGAAAAACACCAATAAAGTGATCACCTTAAAAAAATTATCAGCATGCATTTTTAGCACAAGCTGTCATCCCAAATTATTTGGGGAAATATTGGAAAATCTAAGTTGGGGGAGGCCAACAGCTGAATAACGATGTGAACATTGATCCTGATTATGGGCAAAGAGTCTTAACCCCTGAAGTACCTCACACAGTCAATTGACACCACTCATGTAACTCTGTGTGCAGTGCAAAGAAAAGCAAAAACACAGTTCTCTATTGAATCTCCAGCTTCATTACCAATATATCTAACTAAAGTCCACTATTTTTTATTAAAAAAATGAGTTGACTACTAAGTTTTGTTCGTGTCTGTAAAAGTATTTTCTAATCCTTTTACAATACATATTTAAGTCTCGCACTGAGGGTGTAAAATTCAGATTTTATGGAACCCACAGCAACAGTTCTTGATAATGTGAGACAACAGTTGAAATCCAAAGGTAAATAACAAATTTAATTAACTGTCTCAAAATATCATTTCATAAAGTCACCAACGATAATTTTGAAGAATAGTTTTGTCATCAAGATTTGTTATTACATGACTTTAACTACTTATGTTAAGCAAAAAGGAAAGCAATATTTCCTTTCAAATCCAATTTCACTTTCATATACTACTGACATACTGGTTTGCACACACAGACAATGAAGACCTTTATAATCAGTGTACACAAGTGATGGAATCTGCAGTGTACAACAGAGAAGTAAAATGAGGAAGAAACTAAATTATGAAATCAAATATATGAAATTAGGACATGATTCTTACATACATAGTGGACGTCTACCAATCAGCAACTGAAATGCTGACGATGAGATTAAACATCTGCATATACAGGGTGTTTAAAAAATTACCGGTATATTTGAAACGGCAATACAAACTAAACGAGCAGCGATAGAAATACACCGTTTGTTGCAATATGCTTGGGACAACAGTACATTTTCAGGCGGACAAACTTTCGAAATTACAGTAGTTACAATTTTCAACAACAGATGGCACTGCAAGTGATGTGAAAGATATAGAAGACAATGCAGTCTGTGGGTGCGCCATTCTGTACGTCGTCTTTCTGCTGTAAGCGTGTGCTGTTCACAACGTGCAAGTGTGCTGTGGACAACATGGTTTATTCCTTAGAACAGAGGATTTTTCTTGTGTTGGAATTCCACCGCCTAGAACACAGTGTTGTTGCAACAAGACAAAGTTTTCAACGGAGGTTTAATGTAACCAAGGGACCGAAAAGCGATACAATAAAGGATCTGTTTGACAAATTTCAACGGACTGGGAACGTGACGGATGAACGTGCTGGAAAGGTAGGGCGACCGCGTACGGCAACCACAGAGGGCAACGCGCAGCTAGTGCAGCAGGTGATCCAACAGCGGCCTCGGGTTTCCGTTCGCCGTGTTGCAGCTGCGGTCCAAATGATGCCAACGTCCACGTATCGTCTCAGGCGCCAGAGTTTACACCTCTATCCATACAAAATTCAAACGCAGCAACCCCTCAGCGCCGCTACCATTGCTGCACGAGAGACATTCGCTAACGATATAGTGCACAGGATTGATGACGGCGATATGCATGTGGGCAGCATTTGGTTTACTGACGAAGCTTATTTTTACCTGGACGGCTTCGTCAATAAACAGAACTGGCGCATATGGGGAACCGAAAAGCCCCATGCTGCAGGCCCCTCGTCCCTGCATCCTGGCCGCCATTTCTTCCAAAGGAATCATTGCCCCATTTTTCAGATCCGAAACGATTACTGCATCACGCTATCTGGACATTCTTCGTGAATTTGTGGCGGTACAAACTGCCTTAGATGACACTGCGAACACCTCGTGGTTTATGCAAGATGGTGCCCGGCCACATCGCACGGCCGACGTCTTTAATTTCCTGAATGAATATTTCGATGATCGTGTGATTGCTTTGGGCCTCCCTATTCGCCAGACATGAACCCCTGTGACTTCTTTCTGTGGGGACAGTTGAAAGACCAGGTGTACCGCCAGAATCCAGAAACAATTGAACAGCTGAAGCAGTACATCTCATCTGCATGTGAAGCCATTCCGCCAGACACGTTGTCAAAGGTTTCGGGTAATTTCATTCAGAGACTACGCCATATTATTGCTACGCATGGTGGATATGTGGAAAATATCGTACTATAGAGTTTCCCAGACCGCAGCGCCATCTGTTGTTGACAATTGTAACTACTGTAATTTCGAAAGTTTGTCTGCCTGAAAATGTACTGTTGTCCCAAGCATATTGCAACAAACGGTGTATTTCTATCGCTGCTCATTTAGTTTGTATTGCCGTTTCAAATATACCGGTCATTTTTGAAACACCCTGTACATTGACAATTAACAAGATATGCTGTTTTAAGATTAATAGACCATTTTATAATGTATGGTATGTTTTGCCTGTCACTGAATACATCATTGAATCAAAGTGAAATAGCCACATTAATTATTTCCTTTCATAATTTTGTTTAAAACTGCCATGAAAATTTAAATCAGTGAACATTCCATTCTCTAAGAAAGTTGGTTTTCTGCTTTCCCGTCTGACATTATTTACTGTGTTCTCTTTGTAATGCAGTCATCACACACAAGAGAGTAACACTGCTTGCCAGAATGAAGGTCCAACTGAATGATAAAAAAAAAACAACATTATGTTACTGGTCCGACACTAACTCAACTCACAGTACTACATTGTAATGGTAAATGAAGTCACAGTTGTACACTATGATGGTAAACCATGGTGAAGTAAATGTATTTATAGTATGAATTACTGCTTAGCCAGAAATACACAGTTAACCAGAGGAGTGTCAAGTAATTCCTTCATAGTATCTTTGCACTGACAGAAATTTGAAAGTGCCAAGAGTTAAAAAGAGAATCTACAATGAACTGGATCTTCAGCAATGAAGGAACCACAAAGTTCATTTTCTCATTTTTCAGAATTGTTTGTTGCTCCTCTGAATTGGAAGAGAGGCAGTACATGGTAATTGCACACAGAAGGGTATTTCATTCTGTTCTGATAATCACTGTATTTCTCTGTTTTATGTAACAAATAGAAAATTTGGAAGTAATTACAAAGATCAATTTGGAAATCAAATTAGTGATGTTATGAAGTCAGAGGAGTATTAAAATACAGTCCAGTTTTTATACATAAATCACAACACAGTGGCTCTAAATATTTCTTTATAAAAATTAGTGGTTTACTGAAAAACAACACATCATAATTTATCATACATTCGATACCAATTAAAATGAAACTTACTGGCAAATTAAAATTGTGCAACATATTGAAACTTGAAACTGGGACCTCTGCATTTCACAGACAAGTGCTCTACAAATGGGGCTACCTAAGCACAACTCATTACTTATCCCACAGCTTTATTTCTGCTAATAACTCATCTCCTACCATGCAAACTTAAGTCCTGTCTTCATAATATTCTTTCTTCCATGAGTACTATTCCTGCAAGTTTTGCAGGAGAACTTCTGTGAAGTGTGGAAGGGAGGCAATTAGGTACTGGTGGAAGTAAAGCTGTGTAGACAGGTCGTGAGTTATTCTCAGGTAGCTCAGTTGGTCATTTGTGTGCAAAAGACAAAGGTCCCTGGTTGAAGTCTCAGTCTGGCACACAGTTTTAATCTATCAGGAAGTTTCATATCAGTGCATACTTTGCTGCAGAGTGAAGATTTGTTCTGGAACCAATTAAATGCCACAAGTAATTTACACTCAAGAAGTGTTTTCATTAGATAAGTACCCTCTTTTATTGTCTAATGACCTATTAACTTACACATTGAACTAATTTATAGATCATACAACCTAAATGCATTGTTTATATGTCAATGTACTTTTACAGTGCATACTACCACTATTTTTAATACTGTCAATAACATGCTAAAACAAAACATTACACTTCAGTTTAAGTACACTCAGGGAGAAGTAAGAGATGGTAAGACTCAAGTTTAAAAACACATGAAGAACACTACAAGCAAATTAAAATTCAACAGCAGTTCAACTATGCTGTTGGTTACTCGGAATGAGTGAAGTGTCACTGTATCTTACTCACCTGGCAGTTTCTGAATCTCTATGTAAACGAACTACATGCTGTGGCCCCAAGCGATGGCGAGTAACAGCAGTACCAGAATCCACCAATTCTCCACGCAGGGCATCCTCAAAGGCTGGGGGAGGAGTGGAAGAACAGGGCAGTGGGGCGTGACTCATACCTGTACCACACAGGGACAAAAGCAAACTATTATACAGTAGCTCAGTGTGTGGTACAGAAATCTACAGCAAAGTAACTAATTAGTTTGCAATTAGCAACACCATACTGCAAGACAAACTACATGTCATGCATGCATTACTCTTTTGATATGAAAAAAATTGTTACTTGTGGTGCACTGGATTTGATCTAGAGTAACAGAAAGCTGTTTTCCTTTCTTCAAAATTATCTATGTACAAGTGTTGTGTAACTAATTTGTTTCAGTTTTGAAAGCAATATACATAGGATGGGTTTCCACAGCTTGAACACAATAAATAATGTGGATAGTAAAACTGCAATGCTGAAAATGCAGTTCAAATGTAAACTCTGCGTCTACAAAGCTTACTATCAAGAGTATTTCCTCTGTGTACCCTAAAAAACAATCATCCTTTAGTTCCAGAAGAAAAATAAAAATAATGATCTTTTTATTGAATTAATTTTCGTTATACAATAAGATGCCAGATGAGCATTAATGGAACCATCAATAAAATTGTTCTTAGTGGCTTGAAATTATATCACTCTTATGATAGTGAAAACTGTGTTCTAGAAGTACTTGATACGCATCTGTTATTAAACAGCCAAAATATGTGAAAAAAGAGTATCAACTTTCTGACACAATGAATTCACTCACAACTGTTGGAGCAACACTTTGGAAACCGAAATGCTAATAATATAATATATACAATGAAAAATATATATACTTTTTTTATTGTTATCTTGGTTGGGAAGTCCTCCATGAGTTCCGTCACCTAACTGGGAAGGTGGTCTTTACTGACACCAACTGGACATTTTTCCTTAATCAGATGTGATTGTTGGTAACTGTTAAGAGTATGTCTCTGTTGATCCAGTTGATCCAATGTGGAATGGGGGCAGTGGCAAGTCAAATATTTATGAAAGAAAAATTGCCAGACAGCTGAATGTTTTGAGTTGTTCCCAAGTCTTCAAAGTAAATACTCCAAAGATGAATTTATGGAATCCAGGTATTGATGGCTTCAGTGTGCAAAGATCAATATATCTGATTGTCTATACATGGGGTTCATAGTGGCCTGAAGAAGGCATTATTGAGGTGTCAGAAGTTGTTGCCTAAATAACATAATGACTCAAAACATACAACGGTTTGCCAATTTTCCTTTGTAAAAAGTTAGAGTAAGTTGTTATACTAAATGTGTACCGTTCCATTGTTCTGGTATTGATGGTTAACAATGTGATGAGACTGGGTGAATCCTGATGCCAGCACATAGCCTACCTTTTCTTAAAACTGCAAATGAGGCACTTAATACATCCATATGATGGATAGATCACTATCAACTGTTTTACACACAACCTGCATCCATAAGATACATACTGCAAAGTTGTTTGGGATTTAACATAGGGCAAGTGCAGAGTCTGGTCATAAGGCACTGATTGCAATCACTTTTCCACCCCTTGTCAGTCACAGGTTAATAGTCAATATTTCTTCCAGTAATACCATTCTACATAACTGGTAATCTTTGTGTCAAGCAAACTAAAAAATCTTGCATTAATAACATCAAATATGGAGGTTTGTGGGGTTGGAAGGGGGGGGGGAGGAGGGAGAGAGAAATAATTTGTATACTATGGGCACTTTCAAATATAGCCACAGGAACTCAAGTTAAAAATCATTAGTCAATCAAAATACAAAATAACTTGCTCATAAAATTCATTTGAAAATTATAGTAATCTGCTTCTAAGATACCAGGATGCATATTATTAACAGTAGTAGTACTGCTTGGTGAGTACACACAACTTTGGTGTTTAGTATCATGTAAATACTTTGGGACTCTGCAGAAACTTCTGCTATTCTTAGGATAAACTGAATGACAGAAGAAAGAAAAGTACTCATTAGAGTAATGATGTTAAATGACTGTGGTAATACCAATTTTTGGCAGCAGGCACACTCATCTACAATAACTTTGTTAAATTGCATTATAAATTTCTTGTGGACTTAAATGTAACACACATGTCATCAATGGAAGCAGTCTTTTAAACCATAAAATGAGATGTCAGTGTGTCCCTAACTAATGAAAGTGCTGCTCAGATATGTAAATAGTGATATGACTTCTATCTTTGTTTTGAACATCAGAGTGCACACAAATAATATAGTAAATTAATTGTTATTAGCATACCGCTATGTTGCGTATGGTTGAGGATGCTCAATACTTTTATTTGCCTTGCTCCTAATTCTGATTATCCATTTCCTTCCTGAAAACAGGATCATACATATTCTGAAAGCTAGCATTAGTATTTTGTACTTAAAGTATTTCCATCAAGAATATTAGGAACTTCACTCCTGGACGGGTGTACCAGCCTCTCTAAACTTCACATAACACATAAACAGAACTATTAAAATATAAAAATATTTACAGTCCCTAATGAAACACAGTAACAAAGCAATACTACACACAAAAATAGTTCAACACCCTTTATGTGGATTACAGAAGAATTAAGAGTGTCATGACTGAGTAATCTTTGACTCTGATCTCTTTGAACTGCTTTTGTTCTATGTCTCACTTGGTCCGCAACTCGTGTACTGGCATGCTTTGTTCTTATTGCTTCGTGTCTAAGATATGCATTTATGATATTTAAAGTGTGTTATTACTGACCAGCATAATGTGGTAACCATAACAGGAACAAGCATGATGAACATTTAATTAATGGGTGTTACATGGTTCGATCATTTGCATCAAATAAAATTTCAGCAGGACAACATATCTGAATAACAATGACACATTTTGTGTCAATGACAAAATGTGTAAAGTTGCAGGCCTACAAAAATTACCAGAAAGCAAAATTAATATTATTATTCTGTAATAATGTGAAGTCATTTTTATAGATACATTTATTTTAATGAGACTATTGACCTTTCCAAATGGCATTAGACAGTTGGCAGGCTGGACTGCTTCTGCCACCAGTGGGAGCCTGCTATCAACAGATCCCACTGTGTTGCCACTTTCACTGGGCACAGGGTTGTACCTACCAGTTACTAAGTAGAAGACCTTCCTAAATGCAAAATTTTTGCCTAGTTCAGGAAAAAAACATAACAATGGCCCTAATTAAAATCGAGAAAGAAATGTATACCATATGTGAATTTCAGATTGTTTACACATTTTGTAGGAGACAGAGACTGTAAACTTCATACTTGTTATGGGTTAACTAATGACAAAGCAACTTATATATAGCAAATGCACTTTGATATGCAACTTTAGAAAGATCCATAACCAAGCAAGGTATTTTGGTGGTGGTGGGGAGGGGAGGGGGCAGCATTTCAGTGAATACAATAATTTTTGAGATATAAGTTTGAACCTGTTTACTCAATAGGAAAATTTCACCCGTTTCAAAAAGATTGACATAATTCTAGCTTTAATAACATATTTTTGAGACACTATACCAAAGGCAAATTTAAGAATTTTTAAACAACTTTTGTAGAAGATCATGACTTTAAAGCAATTTTCTATTGCTGCAGACAGGTGAGCGAAGTGGGAGCTGCTCACAGACAACAGCTGATACGATGCCACAACTTTGGATCTTAAACATCAGGTGTCAATTTAAATCAGGTTATAGACAACATGAAATGATAAGCTGTCTGAGAAGGAAAGAACCTTATTGACAAGGATGATCTATAAATATCAATGTTTATGGATCAGATATCAAAGTGACATTCAGCTCAAATTCACTTTTTATTGAGCGCTTGGAAAAATTTTACTTTCTCACATCACAAGATTGGAGGCTTATTTTGAATCAGAACACACACTGATAGCCAAAACAGAGATCATTTTGATTGGCCTGAAAGTGCACAACATGTTAAATAAGTAATTTAATTGGAAAACTAGTGTAAAAAAAACTGATCAAGAAAAATCAGCCACATACCAACAAAACACACTTAAACAGACAGTAAATAGGCAATCTATCACTTTTTAACATACTACACAAAACAAACAGTGTCAAACATGCATTAAATGAGACCTCAAACTCAGGGTGAAGAAGATAGTCAGCACAGAACTTTTCACTAATATGCCACACAGTATCTTTATATTTGTTGCAGGTTATAATATCCTTCCTCAGTCTAGTTGATAGCCTCACAGTAGTCTTGTTATTTAACTGTTACCCAAAGACTTAACTGTATTTACTGGAAAGATTTTTAGCAGCTCATTATAATTGGAAAATGGATAATACACTATCTGATCAGAATTACCCAGACAATTATTAGTGGACATTAATATGTGGTGTGTCCACACTTCACGTTTATGATGGCTTGACCTTTGCTGGGGACACTTTCAATTATGTGTCTGAATGTCTGTGGAACAATGACAGCCCATTCTTCTGCAAAAGCCAAAAGCAGATAAGGTATTGATGCTGGACACTGGGGTCTGGAGTGAAGCTGACACTCCAACTGATCCCAAAGATGTTCCATTGGGTTCAGGTCAGGAGTCTGTGGAGTCTAGTCCAATTCAGGAATGTTATTGTCCACAAACCACATCACAGCTGCTGCTTTATAACAGGGTGCATACAGACAATCGTCATCTCCAAACTGCTCCTTTACTGTATGCAGCACACAGTGCTGTAAAATGTGTTCATATCCTTCTGCAATTAGCTTTTTTCTTAAGCCTAATAAGGAGACCACACTGTAACAATGAAAAACAATCCCCATACTGTAACATCACCTGTAGTCATCCACAATCCAACAGGATTGCTCTTTACACCACCTCAACCACCACTTAGCACTGACTACAGAAATGTGTGGCTTATGAGGAGCTGTTTGATTATTGTAACCTACTCTTTTTAACTCCCCACAAACAGCCATTGTGTCAGCTGGACTATTGGTAGCACTTTGAAACTCGCCAGTTATTCCTCCTGCAGATATTACACAATTTTTTACAGAGAGTACTGTTTTAGAGATAATGAAATTCAGCATGGAGTGCTAATGTCATATGACTGTGCAAGTTGCTACTGTCAGAGGGGATCGTGTATTTATACCAGGAACGACCCATATTTTAAAGCTAGGTAAGATCTTATCAGAGTTCATGTAGATAAACATTTTGAACTGGCAGCAGTTGAACTAACAAAATTAGACATCTATAAGAAGGTAAATATTCTGTGTGTACTACACACTTAGTGGTAATGTGGACATTTTCTTCAACACATTAACAGAAGTCCTTGAAAGAGGCTCAGATCTGAAAACTAACATAATATTTTGTTGAGATATGAATATTAACACACGTGTTGAGGGTGAAACATTTTTTGGCACAAATGGTAAACACTGTTACTGGGTATCAAAAAGTACAGCATCAGTCTTAGACTGTATACTTACAGATATTGACGGCAAAACCTGTGGGTATTTATAAGAGAGCTTGGTGTTCCCTGGTAAAACCTGCAAACTATATTAAGCTCACAGAAGAATGTTCTTGGAATGTAAAACACATACTTTTTCTAGGGAATTGCAGAACAGAATGTGGGATGAACTGTGTATGGAAAACACTGTAGAAGCTAAGTTCTCTAAATTCTGCTCACTGTCTGAATTAATTTTTGGGGAGACACTTCCAAAAGTAACCACTTCCACAGCAGCAGCTACAGAACATATATGGATAACTGCAGGTATTAGAAAGTCCTCCCAGGGATTTAAATTTCTCAGCTCTTTAAAAAATCACAACACTAATCTACAGTGCCTAGATTACTATTACAGAAATAAAAAAATATACAGGAGGGTACAGCAAACTTTGAAAAAATAAAGTACAATAGATGAAAAAATATTATATTACCCAGAAAATAAAAGCAAAGTAGTGTGGGATGTCATAAACAAGAAAATGGAACAGGAAGAGACAGTCATAACAACATATAAATCAAAGATAGGGAAGAAGCATAGAAAATCATCAGGAACTGGCAAATTTTGTAAATGACTATTTTTCTGGTATTGCAGAGAAATTGAATAAAATCATCTTAAAACACATGTAGCATCCACAATGACTTACCATGCAAGCACCATGATATTTCCCACAACTGTGCTTGAAGTCAGGAAGACAACATAGAAATTAAAAAAAAAGATCTCATCTGGCGTAGATGAGGTTCTAGTTGCTGTTGAGGGTGTGCATGGAGAGCATACAAGCTCCATTAAAATGAGTCCTTAGTTCTGACATTTTTCCAGATTGTCCAAAGCTTGCCCAAGTTGTGCCCTTATTAAAGAAAAGTAACGTGGAGAGTATTGGAAACTACAGGCCAGTTTCACTACTGTCTGCATTAAAAAAAATGATTGAATCAATAATCAAAGATACACTAGTAAGTTACATGAATAAATACAACCTTTGTAACAGAGCACAATTTAATTTCTGAAGTGGGAAAAGTATAATATTTGACACTATGGAGCTTACAAATGTGGTACTTGGAGCTCCTGAGAACTATGACCGTTTTACAAGCATATCCTTAGATTTTTCCAAGGTTTATGACACTGCTGACCATAAAATACTACTGAAAAAGGAAGAACTGCAAGGTGTAAGAGGAATAGCAGACAAGTGGTTCCAGTCTTACCTGGAAAACAGGGTGCAGAAGATACAGATAGTTCACATCTGCTGGTAATATATTTTTAGTAAAACAACTCACAGAAAAGAAACATATACACATAGGCATTCTTCAGGGCATAGTACTGGGTCCAGTGCTGTTCTTAATATATATTAACAAATTATATCAATGACTTTAGAGACAGTATAAGCCATGGAGAAAAAGTTCTCTTAGCTGATGACAAAATATCATAGCTGCTGATAAAACACCATAACTCCTTTTACAGAAAGCAAATGAAACTCTCGAGGATGTTTATGATTGGGCAGTAGCTAATGAATTAAAATTGAAAACAAAGTAGAACAAACAGTATGCCATACAGCATAAAGAGGAAACACAATTCCGTCACATTAAGTAAAGATGATAAATTTCTAGACTGTGAAACAAACAAAGTTTTAGGGGTGAATATTGACTGTTAATTAACAAGGAATGTACACACAAAGATGTTGGCAAAAAGAATGTCATCAGAATGTTTTGCTCTTAGGGTTCTGGCATCAGTCTGTAACAGCCAATGTCTTGTGGTGACATATTCCTACCTATACTAAATTCTTAGCTACAGGGTTTTTACTGGGGATCAAAGGCACAAAACATTGACAAAATTTCAAAATTGCAGAAAAGAGTCATAAGAACAATAACTAGATGTTGTAGTTGGGCTTATTATGAAGAACTGATTAAAAAACTGGATATCCCTTCTGCATCAAGTTTCTGGATCTACCAATCTAAGGTGCATATCAGGGAAAACATTACTAAGTATGTCACCAACAATTCCATACGTATTCATGGAACATGAGGCAATTATACCAAGGATAAACACACAAAAAACTCAAAACAGCATTTTCTACCAGCAAATAAAATTGTATAATAAATTTCCAAAGGAGATTTTAAAAGATTACTCAAATCTATTTAAAAAGACAGCTAAAACTTTCTTCATATGTAATGCATACTACACAATCAAAGATTGCTTTAAGGACTTATGGCAGTGGATAATAATGAAAGGGGATAATTGCAACACATTGCCAGATTGCAACACTGCAAAAAGTACCATATGCAAAGAGCTATTGTGCTTGATAACATCTCACTCACCATGGGGGGATACTGACTCAGTTTTTTAGCTGGAATGAGGACAGGAATTGAAGATACGCACATTTATGGGCCTGGAGTCAGTTTTTCAAACAGACTGGAGTTAGTGAAAAGGGAAAAGCGGCAAATTCATGGTTTCAGAATCACCAACAGGTTGTTCTCAATGTGTGCAGCAACAAAGACCAAAACTGTGTTTATACCAAAGAACATTTTACAATAGGGAACAAACACATGAGACAGCATAGCTGTGAAGACAATGACCCCATATTTGGGGGATGGAGTTTCCTCTGTCAACCTTATTAAGATTTTGTGTGTTTTTTCTCACTCACTCCGGGCAAATGCCACAATAACTCCTTCATCATGGCCATGACCAACCACCTGTCTTATCCTAATAAAGGGTACTTATATATTCTGTGTGTATGGGTTTTTTTGAGTTACTTATTTTCATTGTATTATGGATGGATGGATGGATGAATAAATAAATAAATAACCACCTTCAGCAATGCCCAACAGTTTCTGTCCATTAGTACATGAGGTCTACCTGGTCTTGGTTCAGCCGTGGTTGTTTCTTCGCATTTCCACTTCACAATCACACCACCAACAGTAAACTCTGGCACCTTTAGAAGGGTTGAAATGTACCCAATGGATTTGTTACTCGGGTAACATCCATGAATAATGCTTATTTGAAGTTAGTGAGCTCTCCTGACCAACCAATTCCATTTTACTGCTACAAGATAACATTTTTGTCAGGTAGCTGTCTGAGGTGTGATAATTTATTCCACTATTTATTAAAACAGTAGCTCAGATTGCCATCGATTAGTATCTAATGTATATTCTCTCATAACTAGGAACCGGAAAAATTCGCCTAATTGTGATAAACGCGAAATAGATTCGAATTCTGCCTTAAAATGCGGAATTATTTAATAGACGCTGTTTCACAGCGAATTGTATTCAGATGAGCTAATTATCAGAGATAGTTTGAAATAGTTTTATTTTCTACATATAATCATATAATATCGAAAATGTAAGCAGTTACTAACATTGCACATAATCTGGCGAAGCCCAATTTGGCAAGATAATGTGTGCAAGAACCTACTCGCAAAATAAACTCAACGATGTATCAATGCCCTCAATGATCTGGCGCCATGCAAATTGTGGACTGTTGAGTGGTCTGTTTAATGTACCTTCACACTGAAAACTAACCCCAACAAACTCGGCTGACAGCTAGCTGTTTTCAACTCAAAGTTTGACTTAGTTTTCAGCTGTTGTCAACACTTGTCTGAAGTCGCGAGTCTGAAGAACTAGTCGAGGGAAGTTTTGTATCGAGTTTGCAGTTTATGGTCAGTGAGCAAAAACACGGCAGAGTTGTGAGACTTGCGCATGCGCTTTTGCCGTGTCGTCTGCCGCGTTTCTTTTGACGATGGCAACTCACGAGTCGTAAACAGATCCAAAAATTCAGCTTTTGTTAGAAATTGAAATGAGGAAACCTATGTAGGGTCCTTCTGATTCTGCATATAAAGACAGATATAAAAAAGATTTGTTGAAAGAAATTATGGATAAAATTGGTGTACCGCTTGTGGAATGTGAAAGGAAATGGGTAAATATGAAAACACGGTACAATTGTGAGCATTGTAAAATGGTCAAAACTAAAAGTGTGTCTGGGACAACTGTGATCTACTTTCCGAAATGGATGTTTTACGAGTATATGAAGTAGTTGGAAGGCGTGAACAAGCCAGGGAGAAAAATATCGTAAGTAAAATGTCATTCATTAGCGTAATTGAAGCTGAAGGACTTTTGGTCGGAAATTTTGTAATTACAACTGTATTTTTGCCAGAAATTTATTTATTTATTTTTCTTGTCTCATAATTTTGTGGACATTTGATACAGAGTACCGTAGTTTGCAAATTAATGGCTTACATTGTTAAAAACTAAAGCTATAAGGGTTTTGCTCGGAAGTTTTTAATTACGTTTGTCTTTTCACTCGATATTTATTTATTCATATTTCTCTTACCATTTCACTTTACAAACATGCAATACAAAATAGATGCAAATTCATCCCATATATTCTTTGTGGTTCTTCCTGCTTTCCCTCCCTTTCGCTGAAGACATTTATTTTGCGGAGGCTTCTTTCAATTGCCATCCGAAACCCTGCCTGTTTCTGGATTTTCCACATCAAAACTGCCAGGTGGTGAGTAAACTGTGGCACTTTCTTTGTTTCTTCTAAGAAAACTGTGCAAAGACACCGTTGCAGAAGTCATTAATGTTGCTTTTTCATGACTTAAGTGCATAGTTGTTCCAAGACACCGAGAAGCTAATTGCAATATTCCAAAAAAATTCTCCACAATTCTTCTAGCACAAGATATTCTGTAACTAAAAATCCTTTCCCGTCTGCCTTTCTCTTGCCATCATGCGTATGGTTTCATCATGTACTCTGAAAAAACAAAAGCATCATCTCCCACTATAGCAAATCTTCAGTCAGAATCCATTTCCATTGTTTTTTTGTAACAAAGGAAAACGCCGAACGTGTGTTTACAAGAGTTTGAAACTGTTGTCAAGACATTTTTCAACAGTTGCAAGTTTGCCAAACTCACAACAGTGCCTTGCCAGTTCTGTGTGTAATGTTGTCAAGCATGAGTCGTAAGGCTATGAAAACCCACGAAACGTCGAAATTAGTAGTATCCAGATATTTTAATCTTCAAATTTGGCGGAAAAAGACAAATAATGTCCAGTAACACCTTATATCGAAGACGCATTCACGTAACTAGCGGGAAAATGCTGCTGCTTTTCAACGGGACTATCAATTTTGAAAGCTTGTTTGTTGGTTTTCGGTGTGAAGGAACCTTAAGGTACACGTCGCATAATGCTATATAGTACTCAGCCATGGGACCTAGCATTTTCCAGAGAAACGCGTACGTGTATTTGTTACCTAAAGCTAAAAAGATAGTATAATGCAGACAATTTTAACGTGGCAAATTAGGTGGCGGATGTTTTGAACTGTAGTTGAATCGAATACCACTGGAGGTCGGGCCTGAACTACGTCGTTAACAGTACTCTGCTCACTTCAACAAGCAATTGCGCGGCAGCCGTCCCCGAATGCTTTGTGTGAATAGTGAATAGCGTTTTATTCGTCTCATAACATACAATTTCTAATCATATGATTAGTGTACAGGAGACACGCCAAAAAATGGATAACACAACTTAGGCCTAACTGGTACAACGAATTTTAATATTAATATAAACTTTTATTTTTCTTTCCTTCCTTTTATGAAGGACGGCTACATTTACACACAAGACTATATGTAAATTTATCATGCTCAAATGTTCAGTTCATGAAGTTCATCCTTCATGAACTCCTCAACAGTGTAGTATCAGCGTTTGACAAGTATATCATATAGCTTTGTTTTCAGTGTCTCTAGGTTCATA
This sequence comes from Schistocerca cancellata, assembly GCF_023864275.1. Taxonomy (NCBI): domain Eukaryota; kingdom Metazoa; phylum Arthropoda; class Insecta; order Orthoptera; family Acrididae; genus Schistocerca; species Schistocerca cancellata. The sequence goes on along the minus strand of NC_064629.1, from coordinate 542,033,651 downwards.
CTCCTCAGAACATTCTCTCATTTTAGGTTGTGTTGTTTTCGTTTCTTCTTAAGTGAAGCGACTAATCCTGGTCCATCACGGCTTTCGATTACGGCCCTTACAAAACCAGAAGAGACGGCCATCCTTGTGATACTGTGTCAGTCCTGCTGTAGGCTGCTGCCCAGCGAAACGAAGGCGGGGTTTGTTTCCCCGCACCGTCCCTTCTCATGTGGCCGTCAAATTTCTAGTCTGTTTACGCTACGGGCATCTGTGACTATAGCGCTCTCTGCGCTGTAGTGATTGGAAAATAAAACCTGTCACGTTTTTCGACAGCGCCGAAATTCTTCCCCTACCGCTTAAATCGAGTTTCTGTACGTTCGGTTCTACTTCTACGCAAAGTGCCTTGCCAGTTATATCTGTAATGTTGTCCAGCATGTGTCGTAAGGCTATGAAAGCCCACGAAAGGTCGAAATTAGTAGTTCGACGATTTTTTAATCTTCAAATTTTGCGAGAAAAGACAAATGTCCAGAAACACCTTATATCGGAGACTCAGTCGCGTAACTGGCGGGAAAATGCTGCTGCTCTTCAACGGGAAAGGCCATTTCGGGAGAAAATGGCGTTGAAGTTTTTGCAAAAGTAAACATTCCAGTCAAAAGCTTCCCAATCAGCACGTTTTTCAACAGTCAGTTTTGTTTGTCTTCACTCATGCAGCGTGACAATCTTTAAATTTGTGCGTCTAATCATTTACAAACAAAGAAAATAGATGCGAATTCCAATAAAAATAGTCGAGAATTTTGCAAAAAACAGATGCAAATTTTGCCGAAAAAAGATCCTACATTTTCCGGTCCCTACCGTCATAACATTATGCACACTAGTGTTATGGAGGCAAGAAAAACAAATAACTAATGATAACATACAGTGATTAACAGATACAATAAATTTCGGACTAACACGTACTGTATGTTCATCAAGTTGATGGTATATACCAACCAGGTGGTTATATTAAAATTTCCCTATTTAACACGTTATAACACGGAAACTAATTACCAAACGAGGACCAAACTCGGTAGTATTAATTTCAGGAACATGGGGAAGAGAAATAAAGCAGAATCAATTCAAATAAAACACTTTTAATGTGCTGCTACGATGGTACGTCATACCATTACATACCGGTACCATTACTGCAACGAAAGGGGCTTAACATTGATACGGCTCCCATCAGTGTCCAAAAGAGTACGAAAGCGCAGGATTGGATTCAGCACAGAAGAACGAAGCATGTGCGCAGGTATGCTCGCTATCTCTCTTGATATGCTGCGCTTCAGATCTTTACATGTGTGAATGTTCCCATGGTAAACCCTGTCCTTCAAGTAGCCCCACAACCAGAAATCACAGGGAGTGAGATCAGCTGATCGTGTCAGCCAAACATTTGGAAACGATCGGCTGACAATTCGATTGTTTCCAAATGTGTTTCGGAGAAGCGGGTGAACTTCGTGAGCTGTGAGGTCCCATCTTCCATGAAAACTGGTCACGTGTATGAGACTATGAATCACGGTGACTAATCACGGCACCCGGTGGCCAAAAATGGAACTGGACGGTGGCGCTGTGACGCATGGAAATCATGCGCCCCATATTCTGAACATTAATGTGACCAAGTTTGGTACTCATATGGTAATTAGTTTCCGTGTTATAATGTGTTAAATAGGTAAAGTTTAATTACAATCACCCTATATATCTTTGAGTATGGACTATGGGAATGACCAGAAATCATTTTTCTGTATCGTTTCTACAGCAAAACACAAAATTACACAAGAAATTATATAACTCATACGACAGCATAAGGGTATTTTGGGCCAGATTTCTAAAAATCAAACTAAGACATTCTGACCTAGTTTTTGTAATAGTAACTGCTAGCTAATATCTTAGAAGATACAGTTAATGGTACACGGAAATGTCACTTACTCTGTATGACACAATAATACAGGCATACTGGAGTAAGGATTACAGAAATGATCCGGTTATGGTGTGTTGGTACAATGCAAGAGTAAGTAAGACACATCATATACCCTGCCTGATACAATCTTACGAAGAAAAGAGCAAAGGTAACATGTTGCATATTAAGGAATCCACAATGTGTTTCAAAATCAGCAGTACTTCGAGCTGTCTTCTATGATGTCCTATTTTTCTGCTCTAGGGTATCTAGGGCCTTCTCTTTCTTCACTTTATGTTGTACTTTTAGTGACAGTTATACGATTCCAACGTCCTTACGTATAAAAACTGATTCCTACACTTTTATAAATTTTATCCAACATACGTTTATGTTGTGACTCTCGCACATGCGCAATGATTTGCAGATAGATGGTACCATATTTAAACTCCCTCTGCCGAAAATCGCAGAGCGGCTATCCTGCGCGTGCGCTGCGTTTACCAACAGTGCGGCCAGACGTCACTCACCACCGGCCGTACTAGGCCAATGTTATGACGTGCCTTTTATCGAAGAATCTTGATTTTCGCGTCGTGATTTAATAGCAGCCAATGCAGGGTTCCAGGCTGTGCTCAGTTGAAATCCCGTATCCTTGTTGATGAGATTATCGTCTGTACGGTCGTGTATTGCTTTTTAACGATGCAATCCCAGAAAAATGATGCCTAAAACTTCTGTCTTTTCATAAATCATACGATGTCCTGTGTCAGACAGTGGCCCGCAATTGCCGACTTTTCCGGTTGACGAAGGCGTGATGATGCTCATCACAGCGTTCTTGTACTGTGCGGCACATCTGGCCTATATACGCTGCCCCACACTGACAAGGAATCTTGCACACACCACATTTCCTCAAGCCAAGGTCATCCTTAACCGAACCCAACAGGTTTCTCAGTTTTGCAGATGGTTAAAAAACACACTTAATTCCATATCTTCCAAGGACTCTTCCGATTCTTGACAACATGGCACCAAAACGCGTCAAACGGCCAAAGTGGTGGGTGTCTTCGTATCTTCATTCTGCTTCATAGATTGAACTCGCCTGGGCCTGAATGCTTACGTATCTGTCTCTCAGAATAACCGTTTTGTCAGAACACTGTCTTCAAATGTTGTATTTCACTTGATACGCTTTCAGGATCAGATACCACATGTGGTCTGTTGACTAACGTACGTAATGCACTACCGCATTGTGCAGGATGCTGGCAGCTTGTGGCCTGCAAATATAGATCTGTATACGTTGGCTTGCAGTAGACGCTGTGTCCCAAGGTTCAATCTGCTTTCCTTCGTACCAAAACATGAAGAAAAGGTAAAGTAACATCTTTGTCCACTTCCATTGTTAAGTTTATATTTGGATGGAGCGAATTCAGGTGCCGAAGAAACGTAGGTAGAGTATCGAAGTCCATGTGGCCACACCACAAATGTATCATCCACATACTGCAGAAAACAAGAGGGTTTGAGAGAGGCTGACTGTAGTACTTTTTCTTCAAAGTCCTCCATTAAATAATTGGCCACCACAGAAGACAGAGGGCTTCCTGTGGCGACACCGTCCACTTTTTCAAAATATGGAACATGAAATAAGAAGTATGTTGAAGTAGGCACATGTTTAAATAATGTTACTATGTCCTCCTCAAACTTGTTGCTAATGAGATCCAAAGAGTCCTGCAAGGGCACCTTTGTAAATAAAGACACAACATCAAAACTTACTAACAGATCCGATGATTGCAATCTAAGGGTTTTCAGGTGACCTATGATATCTTCAGAGGTTTGAATCTGATGGTCGCTCTTGCCCACGAGAGGTCCCAATAGTGATGTCAGGTATTTGGCAACAAAATAAGTAGGTGCTCCAATGTTACTTACAATGGGATGGAGAGGTGCCCCATTCTTATGGGTGTTGTGTAGGCCGTACAGTCTAGGAGGAACTGCAGCCTGTTGATGCAAACCCTTAGCGACTTTTGCTCGAACTGAGCTCCACAGTCTCTCTCTGAATCCTACCTGTCGGATCACTTTTTAATTTACTATATGCATGATTGTCGAGCAGTTTGTATATCTTGCTGTTATATTCTGTGCGTGAGAGAAGCACAGTAGCATTTCCTTTGTCAGCAGGTAAGATGACAATGTCTTCGTCTTCTACCAGTTTTCGTATAGCATTTCTTTCAGCTGAGGTGACGTTAAAGTTGGACCTCTTAGATGAAGCTTGAGTCAAGATGCAAGATTCTTCAATAACAGGCCCGTCATAACATTGGTCTAGTAGGGCCATTGGTGAGTAACGTCTGGCCGCATTTATGTTATTGTAAGAACTACAATGCAGGAAAAACAATCAGTACATCATTTTAGAGGTTTCAATTGCTCTTAAGATTACTGTTGCAACAGTGCATATGGAGTACACTTACAGATAAACAGCACAAGCAGTTCAGAGGTACCAGATGAAACACCTATGCCGAAACACCCATATTAGTATGTGCTAAAACCTCCACAGGCAGCAGTGGGTGTTGACTCTGGCATACAGTCAATCACGAAGATGGCAAATACTGTCCTGGGATACATTACGCCACGCCTGCTTGACCTGTACATATAGTTATGTAAAAGAAAGTCTGGAGATTGGGACAGCCAGAGAAGTTGCTGCATGTCTTGCAGAGCATGTTGAGCTTCACAGGTAGTTTGTGGGCAAGCATTATCCTGTTGGAACAATACATCACATTCCTGTTGAAAGAATGGCAAAAGAACGGATCTAACAACATTCTGCATGTACTGAGTGCTATTTAGTATCCCCTCTAGAAACACCAATGGCAAATAAAAGTTGTAGTTTATTGCACACCAGACCACAAAGCCTGACGTGGTGCCAGTGTGTCTTGGATGAATGCATTCTATGAGAAAGTGCTCACCAAGTCTATGTCATACACACGAACAACCATGACTTGCATGGAAGAAGAATATGCTTTCATCGCTGAAGACCACAGCATATCATTCCATCTCCAAGTGATCCTCTGTTGCACCAGTAGAATCATGCACATCAATACTGGGGTGTGAGTGGAAGACAGGCTAGATGTGTGCATGCCTTTAATCCCACTGCTAACAACTAGTGTGCAACAGTTCATGCCACCTCATCTGAGCTCACGAGCCCTCTTATTTGTCCTGTGGTAGCTGTTTGATCTGCCACTGCTGCCCTTAAAATGCCACAATCCTGGTGTGCATCTGTGCTGCGTGGACATCCACAACCTTGTCTCTGGGTGTGAGAATGTCCACGTGACCACTGTTGCACAACTTATGCAGCATGTCCAACTTGGGTGGCAATTCTCTGAAAGGGCCATTCCACCACTCAGAAGGCCACAATTTGAACCTCTCTCCCCCCCCCCCCCCCCTTCCAACACACTCATTTACCTGTAGAAGCGCCAGTGTGTCTCTGTTGCATTGTTCCCTGTTTGCTTCATGTTTGCTCCACACCAGGCTGAGAGCATTCCCTATTAAAGGGTAGATGCAGATGGCGCTCTGGTAGCTGCGCCACTACGCTATCTGCTGGTGAATAATGTTGAAACCATGATCAGTACATATACTATTCCCCAGGTGGTATTTGGCATCATCAGATCAAAATTGATGTTGTCTTTCCAGGTGCACAATTTTTTTTCTGGCAGTGTATACAGTTTATTGCATATTTTATCTGTTTTGCCCAAGAATGTAGACAGAATAAGGATTCCTGGCTATTCCCACAGTCCATACTCAAACATACAAACACTATCTATTTGACAGATATACAGTCTGTGTTTGTCTGGACACCTTTGCACCTATGAATTACTGTATGTCATAGTACCATCTATGGTTTTTCCCCCCCTCCTTGACTCCATAGTGCCAGTATGCATAACATCATAAAAGAAAATATGCTAGGGACTTAAATTGATAATTTCAGCCCTGTTAATACATGTTTTGTGGTAATGTAAAAGTATAATTGTTCATCAGCAACAAACATGTTGTTCTCACTTTGTAACATTATGCATTTCTATTTTATAACATAGTTCTATACAGAACCATAACTATTAATGATGTCAAGTGTTTGATACATTCATTGTTCAATTTTAACTGTGACATGCACTAAGGTTTTTCATGCAAGCTTGACACTGTCCTTAGAGTACAAACAGCAAATTTTTGAAAAGTAAAAATTTTTAATTTCTGTGTTTTTATTGTCATGAAATTGGAAAACCACTTGAAAATAGCTGGCAGACCAAAATCTATTGTGGAATAAATGCTAATACCTCAGACAATTGTCTGGAAAACAGTTTTGTCTTTCCATACGTGCAGTGTGAGTGGCATTAAACGAAGTGAAAGTATGGGTAAATAAGTTAAAACTGTTTTCTCAAACATTTGCCTTTCAAGTTTTAAGAAATGACTTGTAGATGGCATTACTGAGATATGACATCACTAAATTTCTAAATTTATCTTTCTTTTATTGTTAAAACAATCACAGATGAGAAACAGGCTGAGTAATTTGTCCACAGCTAGCATTTAAAGGAAAAGTGTTGTGGAAAAATGGAAGTTTCACATGAAGATTTTTGCTGGATGATTTTTCACAATTTCTGTAAAGCCTAAACTCAACAACAGTGTCTCAAATTGCTTCACTGAATTTTTGGTAATCATTTGTCTTCAGAAAGGGCTGTTTCAATTGGTTTGTATGATTTTGTCATTGTCGTGCTTCACGATGCAACGAATTTTGTGAAGGCAGACCAAAATCAGTTGTTATTCCAAAAACCACTGATGCTTTGCAGAACATGACTGAAGAGGATCAGAATGTCACTTAGCATGAGTTGGACACATTCTTAAGAATATCAAACACTGTAGTATCTTAGATTTTATGTGGACATTTCTCTATAAAAAGAGATCCATTGCTGATGGATTCTGCGCAATTTGACCTAAGCTCAAAAAACAGGCTTGTTTCAATTGGAGTATGGATATGCTGTAAAAAAATCTGCAAAGGAAATCTGAATGCATCACTGTAACAGGAAACAGAACTAGAGTATACTTTAACATGACAGAACTAAGCAGCAATCAACTGTTTGGTTGTACCAAGAACATGATTGCATGTTTGTTTCATTACACTGGATTTGTTATGACCATAGCTTTAGCAGCTTGATGAAGAGTAAATGTTGAATTGATACATCAATGTGTTTGCCACAAACCATCCATAAAAATACGAAAAATGGCCAAAAACTTTGTATAATGCTCCATCATGATACTTGATTTTTTGACAGAAGAAAATATTGAATTCACATCATTTGTGACTTGACTTATTTTTGTTCTATTCTGTCAAACAAAAAAATTCCAGCACAGAGATTTTTTATCACCTCAAGAAGCTCTTGAGTCTTCCTAAACCACATTTTTTTGTAACAACATTAGAATGGAAAAAATGTTCCCAGAATTTGTTCAAAAGCATCTAAGAATTCTAAAGGAAATATTCAGAGATATAATAATATTAGGTATAAAAAATTTCCTTTCATTGGTTTTGTAAGAACTTCACTTTTGATCTATAAAGTACACAATCAGATGAATATTTTGCTGCAGAGTCAATACTGGGAAATAAAATCAATAATACTTATGTTAATGAACCATTGCAGCATGTATGTTTCTGCTAGTTACACATGCTTCTACAGCCTTGCATTTGTCCTATGGCCAGTCCTGCTTGACCATTTTGTGCATTCTATCAATGTCATTTTTAAGACATCTGTAATTCGTTTTTGCTTGCTTCACTTGCTGGATTTTTATATTTTCTCATTTTGTTAATTAAATTAAATATTTCTTGAGTTATCAAAGGACTTCTAGTAGGCTTTGTCTTTTTACCTCTGCGATCCTCTGCTCCCTTCCCTATTTCATCTCCAAAAGCTACCCATTTGTTTTCTATTTCATTGGTTTTCCCTGTTGCAGAGCGACATTGCCTAATACTGCCTTTGAAACTTTTAACAACCTCTGGTTTCTTCAGGTCCCATTGCCTTAATTTCCTGACTTTTTGCGATTTATGCAGTTTTTGTTATGGTCAGAGTTCACATCTGCCCCTGGAAATGACTTACAATTTAAAACCTGGTTTTGAAACCTGTGTATAACCATTACAAAATAAATCGAAAACCTTCTGGTCTCACAGGTCTCCTCAAACATGCAGTATGATTCAGCTACCCCAACCGATGTCGATTTATGCAACCTGTGCTGTTATACAGTATCAGGCCTTCAAAGTTCAAAGTTCAGGTTTGTACTGGTATACATTTTCAAAGCAGGCAATAGTTTTCAAGTTATTCAAGAAAAATGTGCAAAAGTGACCTTCAAGCGCACCCCCACTCCCACACTCGGCCTCCACTGGTCAGGGTTTCTAGTAAGTTGCTTATGGCACTCCCTCATGCCACTGTACAAAAATTTGTGAATTTACAAATTACTTCCCCACATTCAACTTTTTTGGTCTTCACTGTCTGGCCTCATTATGCTACCGGCTTAGTCAAGCACTTACAAATCGTAAAACTGACATTGTGAAAATTTTACGTAACAATTTTGTGATTTTTGACAGCATAAAATAAATAGTTACATCACCATATTTGTCATGCCTTGTGACTACAAAACTACTGTGGTTATAATGGTTAAGTTTGGATCAAATTGTCACCATAATTAGTTTTAGCATAATTTTTACAAAAGTCATTTTTCTTTCATAATCCTCACGGGAACATTTCAATTGGTAATGTTAATGAAACAGCTGAATAGACTGGTGGCGTAATAGCCAAATCAAGAGAGACCAAAAAAGGTCAAATATTGCGAATTGTTCCTGTAGATGGAAACTTCTGTACAATGGTGGGAGGGAGTGCCATGAAAAACATACTAGAATTCCTGATTGGTGAGGGATGAGTATGGGGGGTGGAGGTGCATTTGAAGGTCACTTCTGAACATTTTTCTTGGGTAACACGAAAACTGTAGCTTCCCAGTACAAAATATGAGTCCATTAAGTTTCCTACAAAAAGGTCCTGTTAATTTTTTCTGTAGGACTAGCTGTTTGTGCGTAGTGAGAGAGAGAATATGAAAAACTCTAGCATGGTTTCTGAAGGCCAAATATGACACTGCAGGTTGCATAAAATGACTTTGGTAGCAGCAGGTTGGTTGGTTGGTTTGGGGAAGGAGACCAGACAGTGTGGTCATCGGTCTCATCGGATGAGGGAAGGATTGGGAAGGAAGTCGGCCGTGCCCTTTCAGAGGAACCATCCCGGCATTTGCCTGCAGCGATTTAGGGAAATCATGGAAAACCTAAATCAGGATGGCCGGACGCGGGATTGAACCGTCGTCCTCCCGAATGCGAGTGGTAGCAGCAGCTGAATCACTCTGTATATGACCACTTTTCATTATTCTTAAACCAAGTGTTAGTGATCATTAAATTACGCTCTGTGCAAAAGTCTACCCGCAGTTTTCTCTTTCATTCCTTTCCACCAATCCGCGCTCTACTACTATTCTTCTTCTCTTCCTTTTCCTACAATCAAATTCCACTTATCAATCACAAAATTAAATTTTCATCTCCCTTAAGTATCTGAATAATTTCCTTTATCTCGTCATATATTCTTGCAATCTTTTCATTATCTGCAGAGCTAATTGGATTATAAAGTTGCGGAGGGTGTTGTATTCATGTTTATCTTGGCTATAATAATGTGATCTCTAAGCTGTTCATAGAAGCTTACCCGTATTCCTATTTTCTTATTTGTTAGTAGGTTTACACCTGCATTGCACCTATGTGATTGTGTGTTGATAACCTTGTACTGACCTGCTGAAAAGTCCTGTTCTTCCTGCCACTCATCTTCACTTATTCCCACTATATTTGATATCAGCCAGTTCATTTTCCTTTTTAAATTCTCTGATGTTGTTGTTGTGGTCTTCAGTCCTGAGACTGGTTTGATGCAGCTCTCCATGCTACTCTATCCTGTGCAAGCTTCTTCATCTCCCAGTATCTGCTGCAACCTACATCCTTCTGAATCTGCTTAGTGTATTCATCTCTTTGTCTCCCTCTACGATTTTTACCCTCCACACTGCCCTCCAATGCTAAATTTGTGATCCCTTGATGCCTCAAAACATGTCCTACCAACCGATCCCTTCTTCTAGTCAAGTTGTGCCACAAACTTCTCTTCTCCCCAATCCTATTCAATACCTCCTCATTAGTTACGTGATCTACCCATCTAATCTTCAGCATTCTTCTGTAGCACCACATTTCGAAAGCTTCTATTCTCTTCTTGTCCAAACTAGTTATCGTCCATGTTTCACTTCCATACATGGCTACACTCCATACAAATACTTTCAGAAATGACTTCCTGACACTTAAATCTATACTCGATGTTAACAAATTCCTCTTCTTGAGAAACGCTTTCCTTGCCATTGCCAGTCTACATTTTATATCCTCTCTACTTCGACCATCATCGGTTATTTTACTCCCTAAATAGCAAAACTCCTTTACTACTTTAAGTGTCTCATTTCCTAATCTAATTCCCTCATCATCACCCGACTTAATTTGACTACATTCCATTATCCTCGTTTTGCTTTTGTTGATGTTCATCTTATATCCTCCTTTCAAGACACTGTCCATTCCGTTCAACTGCTCTTCCAAGTCCTTTGCTGTCTCTGACAGAATTACAATGTCATCGGCGAACCTCAAAGTTTTTACTTCTTCTCCATGAATTTTAATACCTACTCCGAATTTTTCTTTTGTTTCCTTTACTGCTTGCTCAATATACAGATTGAATAACATCGGGGAGAGGCTACAACCCTGTCTTACTCCTTTACCAACCACTGCTTCCCTTTCATGCCCCTCGACTCTTATAACTGCCATCTGGTTTCTGTACAAATTGTAAATAGCCTTTCGCTCCCTGTATTTTACCCCTGCCACCTTCAGAATTTGAAAGAGAGTATTCCAGTTAACATTGTCAAAAGCTTTCTCTAAGTCTACAAATGCTAGAAACGTAGGTTTGCCTTTTCTTAATCTTTCTTCTAAGATAAGTCGTAAGGTCAGTATTGCCTCACGTGTTCCAACATTTCTACGGAATCCAAATTGATCTTCCCCGAGGTCGGCTTCTACCAGTTTTTCCATTCGTCTGTAAAGAATTCGCGTTAGTATTTTGCAGCTGTGACTTATTAAACTGATAGTTCGGTAATTTTCACATCTGTCAACACCTGCTTTCTTTGGGATTGGAATTATTATATTCTTCTTGAAGTCTGAGGGTATTTCTCCTGTCTCATACATCGTGCTCACCAGATGGTAGAGTTTTGTCATGACTGGCTCTCTCGAGGCCATCAGTAGTTCAAATGGAATGTTGTCTACTCCTGGGGCCTTGTTTCGACTCAGGTCTTTCAGTGCTCTGTCAAACTCTTCACGCAGTATCTTATCTCCCATTTCGTCTTCATCTACATCCTCTTCCATTTCCATAATATTGTCCTCAAGTACATCGCCCTTGTATAAACCCTCTATACACTCCTTCCACCTTTCTGCCTTCCCTTCTTTGCTTAGAACTGGGTTGCCATCTGAGCTCTTGATATTCATACAAGTGGTTCTCTTCTCTCCCTCTTTAATTTTCCTGTAGGCAGTATCTATCTTACCCCTAGTGAGACAAGCCTCTACATCCTTACATTTGTCCTCTAGCCATCCCTGCTTAGCCATTTTGCACTTCCTGTCGATATCATTTTTGAGACGTTTGTATTCCTTTTTGCCTGCTTCATTTACTGCATTTTTATATTTTCTCCTTTCATCAATTAATTCAATATTTCTTCTGTTACCCAAGGATTTCTATTAGCCCTCGTCTTTTTACCTACTTGATCCTCTGCTGCCTTCACTACTTCATCCCTCAGAGCTACCCATTCTTCTTCTACTGTATTTCTTTCCCCCATTTCTGTCAATTGTTCTCTTATGCTCTTCCTGAAACTCTCTACAACCTCTGGTTCTTTCAGTTTATCCAGGTTCCATCTCCTTAAATTCCCACCTTTTTGCAGTTTCTTCAGTTTCAATCTGCAGTTCATAACCAATAGATTGTGGTCAGAATCCACATCTGCCCCAGGAAATGTCTTACAATTTAAAACCTGGTTCCTAAATCTCTGTCTTACCATTATATAATCTATCTGATACCTTTTAGTATCTCCAGGATTCTTCCAGGTATACAACCTTCTTTTATGATTCTTGAACCAAGTGTTGGCTATGATTAAGTTATGCTCTGTGCAAAATTCTACAAGGCGGCTTCCTCTTTCATTCCTTCCCCCCAATCCATATTCACCTACTATGTTTCCTTCTCTCCCTTTTCCTACTGACGAATTCCAGTCACCCATGACTATTAAATTTTCGTCTCCCTTCACTACCTGAATTATTTCTTTTATCTCGTCATACATTTAATCTATTTCTTCATCATCTGTAGAGGAAGTTGGCATATAAACTTGTGCTACTGTAGTAGGCATGGGCTTCGTGTCTATCTTGGCCACAATAATGCATTCACTATGCTGTTTGTAGTAGCTAACCCGCACTCCTATTTTTTTATTCATTATTAAACCTACTCCTGCATTACCCCTATTTGATTTTGTATTTATAACCCTGTAATCACCTGACCAAAAGTCTTGTTCCTCCTGCCACCGAACTTCACTAATTCCCACTATATCTAACTTTAACCTATCCATTTCCCTTTTTAAATTTTCTAACCTACCTGCCCGATTAAGGGATCTGACATTCCACGCTCCGATCCGTAGAACGCCAGTTTTCTTTCTCCTGATAACGACGTCCTCCTGAGTAGTCCCCGCCCGGAGATCCGAATGGGGGACTATTTTACCTCCGGAATATTTTACCCAAGAGGACACCATCATCATTTAATCATACAGTAGAGCTGCATGTCCTCGGGAAAAATTACGGCTGTAGTTTCCCCTTGCTTTCAGCCGTTCGCAGTACCAGCACAGCAAGGCCGTTTTGGTTAATGTTACAAGGCCAGATCAGTCAATCATCCAGACTGTTGCCCCTGCAACTACTGAAAAGGCTGCTGCCCCTCTTCAGGAACCACATGTTTGTCTGGCCTCTCAACAGATACCCCTCCGTTGTGGTTGCACCTACGGTACGGCCATCTGTATCGCTGAGGCACGCAAGCCTCCCCACCAACGGCAAGGTCCATGGTTCATGGGGGGAAATTCTCTGATCTACCTACCCAAATAAGGGATCTCACATTCCACACTGAGACCTGTAGAATGCCAGGATCATTTTTCCTGATGACAAGAGGATTCTGAAGTTCCCGTTCTGAAATCCGAAAGGGAGACTACGAGAGGGTACCCAAAAAAAAGGGGGGGGGGAATTATTTTTTTAAAGCTATATATTTTCAAACTGTCTACAAAACAACCTTATCCCCTTCAAATTACTCTCCGCTACAACTAAGACATTTGTCTCACTAGTGCTTCCACTGTTCGCAACACTTTTTGTAGTCATCTTTAGAAATGGCTGACAGATCCTCCCTCATTTTTTCCTTGACTTCTTCAATGTTGTGAACTTCGTGTGCTTTCATGCCCCTTTTCATGCGTGGAAGTAATAAACTCACACAAAGCCAGGTCAAGTGTGCAAGATGCATGGGGCAGCAGAACCATGCCATTTTTAGCCAAAAACTGGCTGGGTGCCAGGTGCGTTCTCGTGATGGAAAAACCAGTCTCCTGTCTGCCACAAACTGAGTCTTTTTGGATGAACACTGTTGAGCAATCTTATTAAAACTTCCAAATAAAAGGATTGATTGACAGTCTGAACTGCGGGAACAAATTCTGAATGAACTAAGACCTCGGCATCCAAAAAGCAAATCAATAATGTTTTGATTTGATTTGATGACAATGACGTCTTCCACTGGCTTGATTGTTGTCTTGTTACTGGGCCGTAGCCATAGCACTGTGACTCATCACCAGTAACGACATTTGACAGGAAATCTCGATCAGTTTCAAGCTGTTGTTTCAAAGCACGACATGTTTCAACTCAATGTTCCTTTGACTGTCAGTCAGAACCCAAGGAACAAGCTTGGCAGCAACCCTTTTCATTCTCACATCTTCCGTTAAAGACTGCTGAACCGAGCTCCAAGACAACCCACTAGTCTCTGACAGTCAATCAGTATTTTTTCAATATTTCCATCGATTCAGGCAGGAGATGGATGTCCAGAACTAGGTTTGTCATCAATCGACATGTCGCCATTTTTAAATTGAGCATACCAGTCATACAGTTTAGTTTTTCCCATAGTGTCATTTTGGTAAGATGTTTTCAACATTAAAATACTTTCAGCAGCGTTTTTACCAAGTAGAAAACAAAATTTCACAGATGCACATTGTTCACTTAAACATACCATCATAAAAAAAAGCAGAAAAAACCAGAGCTAGCAAAAACAATCAGTGCATATGAATAGAACAATGCAGGTTGACAATGCAGGTGGCACTGAACTGGCAACAAGTTATGCTATACCCTCCTAGTGACAGAGATGCATACTGCAAATGCTCCACGTGTGTGTGTGTGTGTGTGTGTGTGTGTGTGTGTGTGTTCCTCCCCTTCCCTCCCCTCCCCCCCCCCCCTCTCCAAGTATTTCATCTCCACAATATTTTACCCAAGAGGATGCCATCATCATTTAACAATACAGTAGAGCTGCATGACCACAGGAGAGGGGAAAAAAAAAAGTCTTGCTGCATTTCCCCCTTGCTTTTATTTGCAGTACCAGCACAGCACTGCCATGTTGGCTTACGGTACACGGCCACATCTGTAATTATCAAGACTGTTGTCCCTGCAACTACTGAAAAGGCTTGTGCCCTTCTTCAGGATCCATGGGTTAGTCTGGTCACTCCACAGATACCCCTCAATCGTATTTGCACCTATGAGTCATTTATGTGTATTTCTGAGGCACTGAAGCCACCCTATCTCTTGCAAGGCCCATGGTTTCTGGAAAGGTTGTTACAGGTGGGGAATTAACTTCTGGGGAAATGTAAGTATTGCAAATAAAAAGTGGCACTACAAAAGACAATTTTTACAAATATTATGAAATAAGTTCACATATTGCGAATATGCACTCTCATCATGTGTTTGTGACACATGAAAATTTGTGCTGCATCAAGACTTGAACCTGGATTCCCCATTTGTTGCAAGCAGTCGCCTCAATGACTTTGGCTATCCGAGCATGCCTCCAGGACAGATTCAAACTTCCACACATCACATAATCAAAACCCTTGTGCTCGCATGATTCACGATTCCTGCACGGGGGAGACAAATATTACATTGTGCTCACACAATTCACGATTACTGCACAGGGAGACAAATATTATATGATCATTTTAGCCCATCAAGGCTGGAAATTCCTGCAGACCACTATTTGAAGAGCCAAATATTATGGATGCTGTGCATCAACTATTTAACTACCCATACAGCATTACATTATTGATTATTCTGTTTGTATAAAATAGTCTTTGTATCAAATTAATTATTAATTATTTAAATTTAAACATAATGAGACAATAAAATTGTTGTGATTCCGGGATATAGGAGAGAGAAGCATTTTTTTTTTTTGTTGTTGCAAGGACCACTGTGACCTAAAACCATTGAATCCTTCACTCTTTTCATATATCAAAGCACTTGATACAATCCTTATCAATTATTTCAGATAGTAGGACCTCTGTCAATCATAACCTACACTTTTGCATGGTAGAAGTTGGTTCTGATATAACATAACACACACATTTGGTTACTACATAAATTTGCTTGAAATAATAAATCTCCTTCCATATCAATCCTTTAATCTGTATTTAATTTATCAGATCTCATAGTGTGATTTAAGTTTTCACATCTGCTTTCTCTTTTAGAAATTATCCCAACTATTACTAAAATTCACTGGAAGTCAAAAGAATGTATTATTTGCAGTAACATAAAACATTATGTTGTAGACAGCTTCTGAGAACTAATCCTACCAAGCCTGATACAACAGCACTGCACAATCTACTAAGCAACCAGTTTCTTCTGAAGTACCACAGTCGAAGTACAAACATCGATACAAATGCATTGATTTTGATAGTTTTGTAGTGATTTCTGATTTATATTTTTTTAGTCTTTGTCTAGATCGATGGCTCAGTGGTAAAGTGCCGGACTACAAACCCAAAGATCTCAAGTTTGATCCCTGGACAATTCTAGGATTTTTATCTGTCACTTACAGTGTCTCTCAGTTCTGTCAATGTTTGTTGATGGGTAAAATGCCAAGCTGCACTGTGGTTCAGAAGCCACGTTAAACTGTAGGTGTTTCTGTAACTGGCTGGAAAAGTCAGTTCAAAGGTCAAAGGAAGGAAATGGCATGGCATATCATCTCCAATAGGATCACATCTAGTAAAGCACTGTAGTGCACAAAACAATATTCGGATTGATGACTGCTTTATTTTTTTTAATCCCCACGTCAACCCAGTTCAGTCAGTTACCAACATAATACGCATGAAAACAGAAGCAGAAATTTGTAAGGCTCCCTGAATATTACTTTGATCCACTGTATCACACTGAAAATTGGCCTTTAGCACCATTGTACATGGTGGAAATATTCATTTGATTTATAAGACATTTTGCAATTTGATGCAGGGGTTGTTTGATACCATAGGAATGATGTTACACATCACCTCAGCTGAAGGTGGGCAGTTGTGGATACTTTTGAGAGTGTTCAGTTAGTTAAGCCAGTTAAGAGAGCAACAGATTCAAATGATTTAAGTCTATTAAACATTACAATGGTAGCACCAACTATGCCATCTTCAGGGGGAACAATATGTACTTGTTGTTGCACTGAATAATAATTAACAAACATTATAGGAAGGTTTTGTTTGATTGTCTACCATTTAAAATCATCAAAAACATTATACAAAGTTGTGGACCTGGACAAACCAACAACCACAAGATAAGTATAAATAAGCCCACTTGAGTTGTGGGTTTAAGAATCTATTGGTGGCTCTACTTTTTATAAATGAAACAATGAAATAGAGAGAGCTCTGTACTGTGCGCTTCCTCAGGATTTGTTTTGATGTGACTTTCAGCCTTTACAATTTGTTGCAAAAGAAAAATTCCACAGTATGAAACCGATGAACATGAAGGAAAATTAAGTGTGCCTATTTGCAATGTTCTCGTGCTGATATCAGAAATCTTCATCAAGAACAAAACAAGAAGAGTATTTCTTGTGTTTTTCATTTCCCTGGATGCTTTGATGTTGATTCAACAGAAGCCAAAGGAAGTGCTACAATGGCTAATCTTTGTGAGCAACTTGATACAGAGTGTTACAGGGAATAGGAACAGAGTGGTGTAAGTTTACGTGAAGAAAGTCTACTGTTCATGCAATACCAGTAAATGCTTCTGATGTTGTTATTCAGATTACAACCCTGCTTAATCAACTGAAGAGTGATAATGAAGGTTTGTCAAACACACTAAGAGGGATAAACAGTTGTATGATTGAAAATATTGATGCTGTTAATAAGGAAATTGTTCCCTGAAATGCAGCTTTGAGGGCCAAGATTTGTGAGGATATTGACACACTAGAAACCAAAGTGCAAAAGTCAGATCACTGGATGGCTGAGGTGAGAACTACTTAAAAAAAAAATTAAAAAAAAATTCCTGTTATTTATGTTGAGAGGAAGGATTGAACTCCTATAGAGTCCAACAGTGAACACATTCAAGGAAGTTCACAATCTTAGTGAGTTGAAACATCACGAATTAAAAGGAAAAACTTTCAACAATGTGTCTCTCAGTCTCAATGACCGTACATAAGCCCAAATGGGTAAAGTAGTTACCAAAATTGAGGCCATGGGTAACTCTGTAAGACAAAATATAAGTAAACTAGTGGCATGACTCAGTTTCACATAGGCACCAGAAATACATATGGCCCAATAACTTGTCTGATGTAATGGTAATAAATTATATACTCAAACCTTACTTGTGAATAAGTCTGTCTACTAGTGAAGACTGTATCAGTAGTTCTTCAGATTAGCCTTCACACATAGCAAAACACATTGTGGGACATTAATTTATAATAAGTAGTGATGAAAAGAATTGACTCTGAAAGCAGTCAATAATTGGCAAATGCCGATATTAAATTAAAGAATTTACAGGAAGTTGGATTTTCAAGACTTTCACAATAGTGTTATATCTGGGGATCTGAACTACTGAAATGTTTTTCTGGAGATGGGAAATATCAAGTGGTAGATTTTATTCTGTATTGTACGGATTATGACATGACAGACATCTAGAGAATTAAATTTGTCAGACGACTTCTAGAGGAACATGATGTGAATGGGACAATCACAGTAACACACAAAATTTTAATGAGGAGTCTGAGGAGAGTTTTCTTAGCACTTTCTGGTCTAAGGCCAAACAGGCTGATATCCAGACTGAATTTTTGAAGAGACTACATTATTATGAATTAAAATTTAGCTTGTATAATATTCTATTAAAATAAATTAAAGAAGCTTTCACATCTGGGCAAGCCTCTTGGCGTGTTTACCAAAATTTCTATTCTGATAATGTGTGTGTCTGAAAGCCTGTAGTACAGCGCCTTAATGAATGCAATTAATTAAATGGAACACTTTCTACATTACCTTGAGAAGTTGTTTGAGGGTCTAGAACATAAATGCAGGCATCTTTAAACTGCAGTAAACCAATAGGAGAGAGGTTGCACAAAAACAGGAATTTCACAAAGATTGTAACGGGTAATAACTCCAGAAGTTATTCTCCCAGCAGAGTCCAAGAGAGGGTTCAGAGCAACATTCAGAGGCAAAAGAGGAATCTGACTTTCTGAACGAGGTAAAGTCAATGAATTTAAGGACCAAAACCTGGAAAAAAAGATGAGGCACACCAATATACAAATAATATGGCAAATAATGAATGCTCCAGATAAAGGTCACAGTGGTGGGGAATGATTCAGAGGCCAAGGACACTACCACATTAAGTCGATGGAATCTGATTACCAGTCTGGGATATGATGCAGAACAAATTTTAGATACCAGAATGAAATTTTCACTCTGCAGCAGAGTGTATGCTGGTTTTGAAATTTCCTGGCAGATTAAAACTGTGTGCCAGACCAAGAGTTGAACTCGGGACCTTTGCCTTTTGCGGGCAAGTGCTCTACCAACTGAGCTACTCGAGCACGACTCACGACCCGTCCTCACAATTTTACTTCCGCCAGTACCTCGGCTCCTGCCTTCCAAACTTCACAGAAGTTCTCCTGCAAAACTTGCAGGACTAGCACTACTGGAAGAAAGGATATTTCGGAGACATGACTTAGCCACAGCCTGGGGGATGTTTCCAGAACGAAATTTTCAGTCTGCAGCAGAGTGTATGCTGGTTTTGAAACTTCCTGGCAGATTAAAACTGTGTGCCGGACCAAGACTCGAACTCTAGGTCCACAATATCCTTTCTTCCAGTAGTGCTAGTCCTACAAGTTTCGCAGGAGAACTTCAGTGAAGTTTGGAAAGCAGGAGCTGAGGTACTGGTGGAAGTAAAATTGTGAGAACGGGTCGTGAGTCATGCTTACGTAGCTCAGTTGGTAGAGGACTTGCCCGCAAAAGGCAAAGGTCCCGAGTTCGAGTCTCAGTCGGGCACACAGTTTTAATCTGCCAGGAAGTTTCAAATTGTAGATATTTGTTACTTGAATACTCTATTAAATGGTATAGTTTTCTGGAAAGGTTTTTGTGATGAGAGTGATGAAAATTTAAACAAGTGGCATGAATAGGATGACATAAATATGGAAGGAAGAGACCTCTAAATTCTGTAACTGGACATCTAATGAAAGGAGGAATACTATGTAACACCATATCTCTGAGGAATGTGGTAGGGTGTGGCTGGAGCAGGATTGTGACAGGTCTCAAGAGTAATGAAGTGTTAAAATATAAAACAAATGAACTAAGCAGTTAAGTAGTATTAGGGACAGGATGTAAGAGTGAAGTTCATGAAACCAAGTTTCCAGGACTAGGTAGTGAAGTGAAAGATGTACCAGAAGAACAGGAAATAATACACATTTATCTGAGGAATGAAGAGGGGGAGTCAATCGACAAAGAGAAAGAAGGATGATGAATTTTTTGGAATATGCAGTAAAATGCTGGTTAGACAAGTTGGGCAAGTTCTGAAAACTGCTGAGGGGAGGATGCAAGAATATTTTTCAGGCACTGATGGAAGACAGTGTAGCTATTTTGAAACATGAAATGAATCCTGTGCAGGACACTAGCAGGGTTGTAACTCAAGGAGAGTGTAATCTACTGAATGAAAATTCAGAGGCATTTAATGAAGATCTTCAAAATCAGAAGTAATTTCAAAATTATTTGTGTCTGTATCAGATTCAAAAGGCTGGCTGATTTGTGCATACTTATGTACCCTGATTGGTGAAAAGAGAATAAATATTTAACTGCTAGAGTTACTGAGAGAAGGATATATACTGATCATTATTCCATGATGATGTGTAAGGAGATCGTTTGTGTTAGTGCAGCGAGATTAATGAGGAAGACAGGAGAAATTGATAACCTCATCAACTTTGGATCTGAAACTGTCTAGAAAGACTTGCTAGAAGAAACAGATAGTAAGGGAGTACAGTCAATCTCAGCAGTAATACACACTCTTTCAAATCGAAACTGAAGAGTTTCCTCATGGGTCATTCCTATTCTGTCAAGGAGTTCCGTGAAAAATTAAGCTGATTCTTATTGTATTGTTGATTGTGTTCACTTAAACTTATGGACTGACTTTTTTTCGGGTTCATAAACATTTATTTTTGTCTGTTATTACTTTTATGTTGTAATTTCATGTACTGACGCGTTCCATGACCCTGGAGATTAGCTCCTCAATTTGGTCCTACGGAACTTGATGTGTAAATAAATAAATAACAAGAAAGAACAAATGAATCTCATGGTAAATGTTATGTAAGTAACAACAAGTGCTGTATGAAAGTGAAACATCATACCCTACCTTTGGAAAAGTGAAACATTATACCCTACCTTTGGATAAATCCCTCTGCAGAGCCACTAGCAGAGGGGCCTAATGTGGAAAGGAGCTAGAAAGGATGGAGAAATGTGGACTAATAGAGGAGTGCATGAGTAAGTAAAACAATCCCCTGGTTGTCTTTGAAAACTAGGATAGCCACTCTGAAAATGTGGACACACTACTGTGCAAGTCACACAGTACAAGATTCATGTTATCATTCGACTTTACAGCTGGATTCAGTCAAGTGCCATATACTATTTGTTAGTTTTAGGAAGTACACAGCATTCCTCTTCTATGATGGCAGACATTACTAGTATAGAGGTATTCCATTTGAATTAAATATTTCTGCAGCTGAATTTATTTGATCATTTGACTTCATGCTACAGCTTGAATTAATATCAAAATTAATTAACTGTGGACAGTATCCTGATAAAATCTGATTGGCATGAGCACTACATTATACTTACAAGCATATTTGAACCTCATAACACTACCACCACCACCACCACCACCACCACTTCCATCATGATGGTAGTTCACTGGAGATCGTCTCAAGGTCAGTCATGCACATGCCCCCAAAGGCTCTTTCAATGTCAATTCAGTTCTCATTATACATTCAATAATTACGTAAAGTGGGTGAATATGTTGTTGGGGATCGAATTTCCTGAAGAGTTGTGTAAACCACTGAGTAAACCTAATAGTGAAGGAGGGATCCAGCGGAATCAAGACTGCCAGATTCATCTTAATTTCTTTCATCTTAATTTCTGTTTTCTTCATTTCACCGCCGCTGTTGCTGCTACTTCCTCCTCCTCCTCATTATAGGATTTGGATTCAGTAGGAGTATCCAAAGAAGAGCTTGGTACAGATGAGGAGTGGGCGGTTCTGCAGTCTGATGTCCATACCTCTGCAGATGCTGTTTGTCATTATGACGTGGGGTTGAGGTGGTTTGGGTAGTAGGACCAAGAGGGAGCAAGCCTCCACTAGGGTGTGTCAGTCAAGTATAGGTCTTTATTATACATATGGAGGGATCAAAGGTCATCACAACAGATGCAGAGATAAGAGGACGGAGCCCCTTTCCTCATATTAACACATCAACTAAGCTAGCTGCTATGCCCAATGCGAAGGGGAGAGGGGGAATATTCACTCTTGTAATAGATGACCAAAGGCTTAATTTTTGGGAATAACTTAGTGTCATCTGGATAGGGTAAAGGCTTGGTGATATGTTGAACAATCAAAGATCTTCAACATTCCCTTCCCTTGTTGTAAAGTGCAAGTTGGTGATTAGGATATGTGTGCACCCTTGCAACTGATGCAGTAAGGTGATTGTACACAACAGGCATCCCTGTGTAGTGGCCATCCAGTCTCAACAGGTACATTCATTTGTAGATTAAATGACATGTGGTCAAACTTCACACACTTGTACCTCATGGCAGGTGGTACAGAAGATTTTACACCACACCGGTAAACCACAATCCTAACTTTATCCTTAAAACCCATGAGAAATGCAGGCTTCAGTGTCTACTTTATCTTTAGGCATTTGTTGAACATGGCAGATAAAATTTACACCTCATCATCATAAATTGACACATAATGCCTTGACTGAAGTATAAGGCAGCTGCAGAAAATTATACCCTTGACTATATTTAGTTTCTTGTGCAACATATTTGTGGCTGGTATGTCACCTTATTTGTTGAAGTTCAACAATGTATGAAGCGTGATCTGTCCTGCATCGTTATTGTAACGACCTTGTTATACCTGTCTTTGATTTCCTCCACAAAAAATTACAGCTTGATATTTAAGACATATTCGCCATCAGTACTGGTACAGGGCAGGAACTGAGGATAACATCTCTCACCTTGTCTCATCGACCAGTTTTCATCTTGATTTGTACCTAATGAGGAAAACGTACTGGGGCTATGTCTTTCTACATTAATTTCTTGTGAGATTACTGGGACGGGCACTGCCCTGCCTAATCTAGGGCCCCTTGGCATGACAATCATTGCCAGGAGTCCCCTATCCCAAATAAGATAGACACACACTCCTGGGCATTCCCGAAGACACAATAGAGCAGGCACCAACAATGTGTTCCCCATGTAGTCAGGGAGCTACCACCAAGTGGATATCTAATGAACCCCACATGGACCAGCTAACATGCTGAGTATTGTGTGCAAGATAAACACAACTGAATTAAAAAAAAAAAAGGCTGAGGTCAATCCTGGTAATGGTGGCCATTCTTAAATACACCAAAAGTTGTGTAATACATAGGAAAAACAGTAAAATAGAGTAACTAAAATGCAGAGACTAGAGGTATGGCAGAGGCAACAATGAATAGGGTATTCATTTGAGGTTAAATCAAAGGGAAAGAAATAGTCAGAGAGTGGTTTTGTGGCACAAGAAGAGAAGAAATGCCACAACCGTCAGGGCCCCATGCTCATCACACTTGTGCCCACAGAAGAGTTACGAGCCCCCTGGGGAGGCAGGAATGTATTGTGGAAGTATGTTGTACAATGGAAATAAACAAAAGACAATTTTTTTGTAATTATTCCATTAGAAAAAATACCATTTCAATGAGATATGTAACAACACTCGTATTTTATTCAAGAATTTTTATTTAGGATTTGTAAGTTTGTTCCCATACATTTTCAATTCTAAGAACTTAAACTGTTCAGCGTTTTTTACTGGGTTCTTTCCAAGATCGAATAAATACAGTGGATTAACTGCAGCATTTATTACTGTAGTTAACTATCAGTCAATTCTCTCTGTGCCTCATGTTTATGCTATTTGCTACAGTTAACTGCAACATTTATGGTCCATTTGTGCCACCTGCAAACAGAAAACTGTTTAAATCCCTTATATCTGATGGCAAGTCACTGATGTGTGTTATGAAGAGAAAATGCAGAGATTACAAGATTTCCTTAATAAATCCACTTTAAAATGCCTGTTTTGTGACATGGAAAATGAATTTGGTTTTCTGTTAGCTCAGTAGGATTAAAAAGGAACTAGCTTTGAGTTCTCCCCATTATTCCATAAGCCCTACATAAAAACACTGAAAAAGTATGTGATGTGCAAAGTGCCTCATTGATTCCATTTACTTTACACATATCTCCATGGTCTAGTGATTAGCTCGGCCAGATACTAATGCATAGGTCCAGAGTTCAATTCCCAGTGACCACATCAGATTTCCTCTTCACGAAACCACGTAACAAGCTGTTCAATGGGAGGAAAAGTAGTGAAATTCATCTAAGCTAGTGAACTGGCATCAAACTGCAATGCTTGCACTAGGTGGGCACCACAATATTATTCTTATTATAATAACCACACCAAAATGAACTAACATTTCTACTGATTGATGACTCAGTCTTGAGATTGTATTGAGATACCGTAGTAAAACTATCTTCCGATGTGCATGACTATTTTTCAGGCAGTTTTCAGAATATTGGCTGTAGAGATGTAAACCTATAATGCACTATTTACTAAGGAAGTCTCGCTACAAATAATTAAATTCTGGGAAGAAACTCCAACAAGAAACACGATATAAACTGCTCAATACAACATTTATACAAAGAAAAAAACCCGTAAAAGTGTGCTTCATTTTTGGTCACATCCACGTTAGTCTACGGATTCAGCAAATTTAATGTAAGATTTCATAAACAATTTAATTTAAAATAGAATTAATGCAGTTTATGAGTTGTTCACATTATGGATTGACTTAAATATTTACAACTGCATCCAACAAATATGTTAAAAATTTGTTAGGAATATTCAGTACTTGCAAATAATATAAATAAATCTGGTCTCACAAAAGATTTTACATATAATAAAATTATACCAGACCCCTATTAATTTCTAATTTTTTACATTATAACAAAACATGAAAATAAGATAATGTCAACAGAGACTACAAAGCAACACTACAAGAATGACTGACAGGTAGGATGAAAGCAGATAGCTAAACAGTTCTGGAACTATAAACTGAATATGAGCACCCAATGACAAATACCAACTGGGGTACTTAAAACTTTTCATAAGCCTAATTCAACTCTGTACAAATTTAATGAAATCGCAAAAGAATTTTAAGCTGTTCCCTGTCTAACCAGCTTAATAAGAAACTGAAGTATTTCAAGTTTACACTTGCACAGTTCTACACATAATGATAGATCACACATGTTCATGGGATGTACTGTGTCTTCTGATATATCTGCCACCATCTCCCACTAGCAGACAATACAGGAATCAACTGTCATGTACATCTGTTTGTTTACTTACAGCACCCTGGTGGTGATCCTATCTTCAGCGAGCCAGTGCCCTGCCACATTGTTACACTACTGTTTTTGTATGATTTGAGGGTCATCTTGATGTGAGGGATGGGGCCTCCTGGATCATCAGAGCTAAATCTTTTTAGGCAAACCTAAGACTCAGTTCTGATCAACATCCATGATTTGTGGGATAAGGTTGAGTTATCACAGATATAGATGATTGCCACTGCTTTATATATCTCGCGGAGTCAAAGCCACAATATATCTTCACTGCCATCATGACAAAAGGAGTGCATAGGTGTACAACAGTGGGAATCAGTATAAAGGCAAGGATATTTGCAGAAAAATTAACACTTTCAGTTGGAAATGTTGTGCACAGTGTATATGCAATAGTATCTCTGCGTGGTGTTAGTGTGTGCGTACATGCGTCTACTGGGGATATGGAACAGACACCATTAGTGACAGTGAATGTCATGTACATAAACCATGAGTGTGGCAATGTCATATGGAATACAGTTATCACGTGATGATAAAGCATAATTCAGTACATACAATGAAATAGGACACGCTCATTGTAAAACTGGCAAGAAGATGAACTGTTCAAGTACAGTGATTGATAATTTTGTTAGATTGGGTGCACTATGTGAACAGAATGGAAAATATGGGCAAAGCAAAATTATCTGTGGCAAATAAAGAGTTACTTTGTGCAAAGCAAGAGCCACAAACTGTTATTCTTCTGAACTTGTTGCCTATTTACAATTGCCGGTAACTATCAGATGTGTATGACAAATTTTGTTACAAGACAAACATTTGGCATTCAAGAAATGACTGCAGAAACCTGCATTAACACCAAAACATAACCAGGCTAGATTGGAGTTTGCTGAAAAATGTATATCATGGATTCCAGAATGTGATAAAATGATATTCAGTGGTGTGAGAAAGTTTAATTTAGATGGGCAGGATGGATTTCAATACTGTTGGCATGATCTGAGAACAGAGCAGCAGATAAGAATGACGAGAAATTTTGGTGGTGGAAGTGTTATTATTTGGGCAGCCTTCTGCACTAAAGAAAAGTCACACATTGCTTGGATGAATTCTATATACAATGAGATGCTAGAAACCGAATTGATTAGAATGTATGAGGGCCTAGGGGGATGAGAATCTAATGTTTTAATGAGATAAAACACCTGTGTAGGGTTCTGCTAGAACAAAAAATGGTTTGAAGATAAAGATATCGATGTCTTGCCCTGGCCTGCAAGTAGCCTGGATTTGAACCCCATGGAAAACCTTTGTGAAATATTGGCAAGGTGTGTCTATCGCAATAGAAGGCAATTTGAGGCCATATGTGAGTTAAAAATTGTGATACAAGAAGACTGAGTGACAATTTCACTGCATGTACTACAAACCTTAACAAAACCAATGTCGAAGAGAATTTTTGAGGTAATTAGGAAGAACGGAGGTAGGACAAAGTACTAAAAATACAATAACACAACAGGACAGGCATTAGGAGTGATTTAAAATGGAATGATCATATAAAGTTGATCATCGGTAAAGCATATGGCAGACTGAGATTCATTGGAAAAATCCTAAGGAAGTGCAATCCGAAAACAAAGGAAGTAGGTTACAGTACACTTGTTCGCCCATTGCTTAAATATTGCTCACCAGTGTGGGATCCGTACCAGATAAAGTTGATAGAAGAGATAGAGAAGATCCAACGGAGAGCAGCGCGCTTCGTTACCGGATCATTTAGTAATCGCGAAAGCGTTATGGCGATGACAGATAAACTCCAGTGGAAGACTCCGCGGGAGAGACGCTCAGTAGCTCGGTACGGGCTTTTGTTGAAGTTTCGAGAACATACCTTCACCGAGGAGTCAAGCAGTATATTGCTCCCTCTGACGTATATCTCGCGAAGAGACCATGAGGATAAAATCAAAGAGATTAGAGGCCACACAGAGGCATACCGACAATCTTTCTTTCCATGAACAATACGAGGCTGGAATAGAAGGGAGAACCGATAGAGGTACTCAAAGTACCCTCCGCCACACACACAATCAGGTGGCTTGCAGAGTATAGATGTAGATGTAGACAGTGAGTGTCTTTATACCAATTTCCATTCAGGAAACACAACTATCTTCTTTTGTTACTCATATTATGAATGAAACTTTGTAATTCCATCATGACTGTTTAAGTTTTATAATATGTATCTACTTCTTTCATAGTAAATTTGATAAATATATGCTTCAGACGTTGTACTATTATTTTCGTGGAAACCTGCCTTTACACTGATTTCCATTACTGTATGTACCTTGACTGCTCATGACTGTTTTTATTATGCCACATCAAAATGTATAATGAAGCAGCAGTACAAAGCCCATTAAATCACTTCACTTTCCACTTGCATTTCCACTAAAAAACAACATGTTTCATCTTCTTCTTCTATACTTGGGACAATCAACATAATTTATGGGGCAATAAAAACGATGAAGCATGTCAGAGTGTCAGGAAACGCACACTGATAAGCCAACACATAGCCACTGCCCAGTGCAACACATAATGCCACCAGTTGGCACTGCGCACACGTGACACAGTAAGAAAAGTAAATAAGCAGAGTACAGAGAAAGAGAGAATCATTCTAGTGATGATATGAGTTGCAAATGGGGTAATCCACTGACATAAGCAAGTTTGACAAAGGGCCAATTCTTATGTCCTGGCACCTGAGAATGAACATCTCAGAGATGAAGAAGCTGACAGGTTGTTTGTGTGCTACTGCCATGAGCATTTCACAAAAAATGTTTAAATGCCAATGAAACCATAAGTAAATGATAAGGTATTGGATGTCCATGCCTCATCACTGGAGACTTGCCTGCTCTATGAAGTAAGATAGGAGGTTGTAGCTTATCTGATGAAAGATTACAATGCTGATGCTGCAACAAGTGTTTGAAGCACTCCAATCAGCACACACTGTTGAACATGAGGCTCTGTAGCAGATGACCCTCATGCTGACCCAACCACATGGTCAATTACGAATGCAGTGGGCACAGGATCATTGAGACTGGATTGTGGACCAATGGACACACGTCACCTGGTCAGATGAATCATGTTTCTCGTTACACAAGGTCGGTGGTCTTGTCTGGATATGTCGTCATTCAGGCAAACAACTGCTCAAAACATGCACTTCACTACAGATACAAGCTGGCGATGGCAGTATTACGCAGTGGAGGATGCTCACTTGGGCTTCCATGCGACTTGTGGTAGTAATCAAAGGAACCAAAACAATTGGGATTCCGTTATTACTGTGGACCTTTTGCATCACTTCATTCTTCATGTCTTCCTGATGGCAATGGCATCTTCCAGCAGGATAAATTGTCCCTGTTGCAAGACCAGAATCATGGTTCAGTGGTTTGAGGCATATGATATTTAACTTACGTTAAGGTCTTGGCCACCAAATTCAATTGATGTGAACCTGATGGAACATCTGGGATGCTACTTAGCACGAAATCCGCATCCACAAACCACCAACCAATAATTTACAGGAAATGAATGACCTACACATAGAAAACTGGTGCCACATACCTCTGGAAACCTACCTAAGGTACGTCAAACCCATGCCCTGCAGAATCGCTGCTCTATTGTGTTCCTCAAATTGACAAACATGGTATTAAGCCGATGGTCATAACGTTTTGTCTCATTGTTGTATGCACCAACTACATAAGACATTCAAATTTTATGAGTCAATGACAGTGTTTACTCTTTATCTGGTCAATCTGAATACCCAGTTGGATTGAATAACTAGATTTTTAGTTGAACTCTTGAATGTTGTTACACTTACGAACTACTCTTACACTCTTGACAATAAGCTTGAATATTTCTCATTTTAATGTAAATCACATTCTCACAAATCAATGCTACCCCTCCAAATACTTCCTGAACAGCATGTCACAACACATGAAGATTGTCACACGACACATCGTGTGAACTGTCAAACGGTAGCACATCTTGGCAAGTGCACAAAATGTGCAAGAGCCAATGGATCACATTTTCTAGCAGAGTGCAGTCTTGATGGGTGATGGTATTTTCACGTGGAAAGTATTTATTAAGCATGAAATGGGATGTACATCTATCAGTAAGTGTCCAATATAAGAATAAAATTTGTGGATATGCTTGCATATTGTGCATATTTCTCCCTGCCAGTAGCGCTCTGGTGAAAATCTGTACATTTGACAAAACAATTCATCAACACAATGTTCTAGAACTACATCAGGATGGTTTAATGAAATATCAGAAGAGTACTTGTCTGTCCCAAAGGAACCTGACTTCAGTCGTATCGGACATACGTGAACCACATGTGCCATGAAATATCAGTTACAATCCATTTTTTAACCCAGGCACAGCTGAAAACTGTGGTAATTTTGTGAGAAAAATACGATAAGAACTAACATTATGTGGTTGAAAGTATCCAGATACTTATCAGTGGGAATTAATATGGGGTGTATCTGTACTTTAACTAAATGATGGCTCAACTCTGCCAGGAACACTTCCAATGATGCATCGGAATGTCTGTGGAGGAATGGCAATCCATTCTTCCTCAAGGGCCAAACCCAGTGAAGATAATGATAATGGACACTTGTCTGGAGCAAAGTTGATGTTCTAACTCATTCCAAAGATGTTCCACTGCATTCAAGTTGGGACCATGGGCAGTCCATTTCAGGAAAGCTACTGTCCACACACCATTGTGTCACAGATACTGCTTTAAGACAGGATGCATTGTTATGTTGATACAAGCAATCATTGTCTCCAAACTATTCCCCCACTGTACGCAGTACACAATACTGTAAAATGTGTTTATATCGTTCTGCATTTAGCTTTTTCTTCAGTGGAATACAGGGGCTCCACCCTAATTACGAAAACAGATCCATACGGTAACATGACCTCCTCCATACTTCACTGTTGGCACTATACATGATTGTAGGTAATGCTCTCCATGCACTTGTTAAACCCAAATTCTTCCATTGGAGTACCACATGATATGGTGGTATTGAACACCCCAAATCACACACTTATAGTCATCTTTTGTCCAGTGGCATTGCTCTTTACACCACCTCAAGCATCACTTAGCATTGACTGCAGAAACATGTGGCTATGTGGAGCTGCTTGACCACTGTACCCCATTATTTTTAACTCCCTAGATGCAGTCACTGTGCTAGCTGAACTGCTGTCAGCAGTTTGAAATTCATGAGTGATTGCTTCTCCTCATTTTTTAAGATTTTTTTACAGCCCTCCACAATGTTTGACAGTCCCTGTCCATCAGTATCTGACACCTGCCTGGTCTTGATTTAGCTGTGGTTCTTCCTTCGCATTTCCACTTCATAATCACGTCATCAATAGTCTACTTGGACAGCCGTAGAATGGTTGAAATGTTCCAGATGGATCTGTTACTCAGGTGACATCCAAAGACTAGTCCACATTTGAAGTCACTGCGCTCTCCTGACCGATCCATTCCGACAACACAATATCCCCCACACATCCTTTTATACTAGCAGGTCCATCTTTCTTGCATCTAGTGGTCAATCCCTCATTACACAGAGGTGACCGGATACTTTTTATGAGATACTGTATGCTGCCCGGGCTCTTCCCAGAATGTACTCTCTCTGAATTTCAATAATAAACCCGCCAGAGATTAACAATGACTCTCTTGCAGCAACTGCCACTGAAGTTTGTAGAGTATCCCCATAATGCTCTCATGCTGACTAAATGATTCCATGATGAAACACATCATTGGATGTTCTCTGTCTCCTTTAATAATCCAATCTAGTAAAGGTCTCCTCAAGAATCAGTTGAACCCGTGTTTTGTAAACTACTACTTTCATGGATGAAATACATTTCCTTATGATTGTTCCCATGGCATCTCCTTTCCTACAATTATTTTTAAGTGGTCATTTCAATTTAAGTTGCACTGGATAGTTACTTCTAGGTATTTAATGGCAGTTATTGTTCCTAGTGATTTGTTGCCAAAAGCATAAGTGTACAGCAGTGGATTTCTTTGCCTATTTATGGGTAATATGATACTTTTTTCACTCAGGGTCAACTGCCAGTTCCTGCAACAATAGTCAACCTTCTGCAGGTCTTCCTGCAATTTGCTACAATCTTCTGGTATTGATAACATTTTATAGACAATTGTATCATATGTGAAGAGCTTCATGGAGCTTACAATGATATCCACAAGATCACTTATATACAGGGTGGAGAAAAATTGCGTCACAAAATTTTAACCCTGGATTGCTGATGCCAGTAGGAACAAAAATTATTAATGTTGTGTAGGTCGACAATGCACCATTTTTAAACTATGGAAACTTGGAGCCACACACTCTGATTGGCTGTGGATTGCCCTGTTGCCATTCATCGATTGACACAGGCAGCGTTATGATTGTCGGTTCGCACATACAAATGTCCCTCGCCCCATCACTGCCCCAACGTGATACACACACGTGTCAAATAGGTCTTGCTGTTTGTCTCCACCTCACATCACAGGCATTCTCACGTAATCTACACTTTGGAGCTCGAGCACACACGTGCCACACGAGCACGCACGTGCACACGCGCGCGCACACACACACACACACACACACACACACACACACACACCACCTGCGATTTTGTCATACAGTAAGCATGGCGACACAGTATTCATTTGAAGAACAATGAGATATGGTTTTTGTTTATGGACTAGCGCAAGAAGTTCGATGGTTGTATGAGGAACAGTATTCACCAAGACGCCACCCACACCCGCAAATGTTTACAGAAATTCACCAGCAACTTGGCAAGACAGGATCGTTAGCGGGATATCATGGTGATGCTGGAAGATCTCTAACAAGACTGGATGCTGCATTTTAAGAGACTGTTCTCGAGCACACGACATGGAGCTCACTCATCGGTTAGTCTGGCAGGTTTTGAGGGATGACGGCCAGCATCAATTTTGTTTCCACCCTGTCCAAGACCTAAATCCTGTGGTGGAATATGAACACAGGCTAGGGTTTTGCTGGTGGTTTCTGTGATGTGTTGCACAAGATCCTAACTTCCCCACCATTGTGTTGTTTACCGATGAGTGCACCTGTCATCGGGATGGCCTTTACAACACTTGAAACGTTCATTACTGGGTAAGAGGAAATCCTCACGCCACGTGCATCCATGGACACCAGGAACGATTTTCGCTCAACATTTCGGCAGGCATTGTGGATGGCCATCTGATTGGGTTGGTCCATATATCTCCTCGGCTTACCGGGGCAAATTACCTTCACTTTTTGTAAGAAACTCAACCTGGCCTGCTGGAAGATGTTCCCCTGGACATATGGCTACACATGTGATTGCAACATCATGGGGTGCCCCCACATAACAGTCATGCTTTGCGCGGATATTTAAATGAACTCTTTGATGGCCAGATAACTGGGAGAGGTGCTTGTAGGACATGGCCCCTGCGATCACCAGGCCTCACGCCATCAGACTTTTTCCTGTGGGGATTCTCCAAGGCTCTAGTTCAACCACCTGGACGTGAACCACCTAGAAATGATGAGGAATTAATGGATCGCATTCAACAATGCCGCTAATCCCATCAGGAGAATGCCAGGAACCTTTGAAAGAATTTGGCAAAACACTGTTCGACAATACCAAGCTTGTGGGCGTCACAGGGTCGCCAGTTCAAGCACCTGCTTTAAGTAAACAATGTCCTAGCAACAAGAAAGGGCCTTTACAGGGCCAAAAGACTTTGTGAAATACTTTCAGTTGATGGGTTTGTTCCTGGTACATTTTATCATGAAATTAAAATGGATGTGTCGGGACCCAGGCAGATTCGCCTCCAGGCCCCCAGAGTGGAAGGCTGGCAAGCTACCACCAAGCGTGCGGGCCGCCTCGGATACATCGTGATCTGTGGCAGATAAACATTCGCGTGGCGCCAGGTTCCCGTAGTTTAAAAATTGTGCGTTGTTGACCTACACAACATTAGTAATTTTGGTTCCTACTGGCATCAGGTATCCTGGGCTAAAATTTCATGACACCATTTTTCTCCACCCTGTGTGCTGTAAACACTAATGGACCTACCATGCATCATTGGAGCACTCCTGAAATTACCTCCACATCTGTCGATTCTGTTCCGTTAAGAGTGACGTGTTGAGTTCTACCAGCAAGGAGGTCTTGAATCCAGTCACATGTCTGGTTAGATACTTGGGAAGCCTGCATTTTGTTCACTGAATGACACAGGACCATTGTATCAATGTAGCCCTGAAGACACATGGCATCAACTTGGCTGCTAATGTTTATGGCACTGTGGCTCTCATGGGTGAACAGTGGGAAATGAGTTTTAAAGACCTCTGTTTGCAGAATTCATGTTGATTTTTACAGAGGAGATTTTTGTTCTCCAAAAATGTTATAATATGTCAGCATAATTCTACAACAGACTGACATCAGCAATATAGGTGCATCTGTGCTATGATCCTCCCTGAACATGGGAATGACCAGTGCTTTTTTCCAGTCCCTAGGAGACCTCTGTCGTTCCAGTGACCTACAATGAACTGCTACTAGAAGGGGAGCAAGTCCTTTCACATAATTGCTGTAGAATCTTACAAGTATCTCATCAGGTCTAGATGTCATTCCACTGTTAAGTGATTGTGGTTGCTTTTCTAATCTGCAATCACTTGCCTCATTATCTCCCATTTTGGCATTCATGCAACAACTGAAACAAGAAACGGTATTATGATCTTCTGTGGAAGACTGAATCCAGATTTTGTCTTTCTCTCTGCCATCTTCCATTTTGTTGCCAGCATGGTCACTGAGTGACTGAATAGATTTTGATCTGCTTACTGTCTTTACATAACACCAAAACTTCTTTGGCTTTTTAGCCAGACTGGTTGGAAAATTTTTACTTTCAAATTCACTGAACACCTCTCTCACTGCTCTTCTTGCAGTTATTTTCACTTTGTTTAGCTTTTGTTTGTCAGGTGGGCTTCAATTTCATTTAAAACACGGTGGGTTTTTCCCTGTCACTTAAAACCTTGCTCTGCACATAATTGTCTAAGGAGTAGTGAATAATGCTTCTGAATTCTATCCATTTGTGCTTGACATCTTTGTCCTGAAAACGGAACATTTGATGTTGACTACTTAGATACTCAACAAATTATATCCTGTCACTCTCGCCACACTAAGATATATAAGGGTTGTTTTTTAAGTAAGGGCCGTTCGCATGTATAGTCCCGTAGTTCGTGCGGACGCCGCAACAAGCCACCGTGCCACTTGCCGGCATCCTTCCCGTTCACACTGATGCAAGTTGCAGCTCTGTAGCTGACGTGTATGCATCGCTGTGCTACTTTATAATGTTTACGATTATTGAATCGCCAGCCGCGTGTAAGATACGGTCAGTGATACGTTTTTGGACCGTGAGAAGCCTATCAGCTGCAAAAATTCATCGTCAGTTAACAGAAGTTTGTGGCTTGAATGCAATGAGTGAATGTGAAGTGCGTCAATGGGTTAGAGAGTTTAAAAATGGCCGTCAAAACATCCATGACGAAGAACAAGATCGGTTTTGTACAAAATTGTGTCTGAAAACCTAAACTTTAAGAAACTGTGTTCCCGGTGGGTACCCAGACTCCTCACAGAGGACCACAAAGGAAAGAGATTTGCCACTTCATTGGACTTTTTGATTCGTTACGAGGAAGAAGGGGATAACATGTTGAGTCAAATTGTCAGTGGAGATGAAACATGGGTATCCAATATTACTCCCGAAAGCAAGCGACAATCGATGGAATGGCGACACACAACCTCACCCGTCAAGGTCAAAGCCAAACAGACACTGTCAAAGCGCAAGATTATGGCAACTGTGTTCTGGGACTGGCGCGGTATTTTGCTAGTGGACTTTATGCCACGAGGAACGACAATCAACTCAGATGCCTACTGTGCAACTCTAAAGAAGCTCTGCGGAGCAATTCAAAACAAAAGGGGCGGCATGCTGACAAAAGGAGTTTTGCTCCTGCATGATAACGCTAGGCCTCACACCTCTCAAAAG
Source organism: Schistocerca cancellata (assembly GCF_023864275.1). Classification (NCBI taxonomy): domain Eukaryota; kingdom Metazoa; phylum Arthropoda; class Insecta; order Orthoptera; family Acrididae; genus Schistocerca; species Schistocerca cancellata. Next base: position 541,998,444 of record NC_064629.1, on the reverse strand, counting down.
ACTCCGATGTGATTGATTCTTTTGGCTGGGAAGTTTTGGACCATGCACCATACAGCCCCGACCTTGCTCCCAGCGATTTTCACCTTTTCCGGTACCTGAAACACCATCTTGGCGGGCAGCGCTTCAATGACGACGACGAAGTGAAAGCGGCCGTGAACTCTTGGCTGTCGGAGCAGGCGGCCGAATTCTTTGAAGAGGGAATTAAAAACTTAGTTGTACAGTATGACAAGTGCTTAAATAAACAAGGCAACTATGTAGAAAAATAGGTAAAAGTGTGTAGAATCAGAAAATAAAAGTTTTTTTACAAAAGTATTTGTATCTTTTTTTAAAAATAAAAACGGCCCTTACTTAAAAAACAACCCTCGTATTCTTACTGTTCTTAATATTCCTTGTAACATCCATAGACACTGATGCTACCACAGCCTTATGATCACTGATGCCCTCCTCTATGTTAACTGCTTTGAAATGTTCTAGTCTGTCTGTCCCTAGTAGATCTGTGATGTTACCCTCATAAGTTGGTTCTGTATCTGCTAGAAGTAATTTTTGAACAACACATTCAGAATAATGTCAGACAAATATCTGTCTCTGGGACCAATTTTGATCTCACCATTCCCCCATTCTATAGCAGGCAAACTGAACATAATCTCCTATTACAATAACATTTTCAGAAAATATACTTACAAAATTCTGCAAGTTTTCTCTGAAGTAGTCTGCCATTACAGTTCTTGACATACGTGGTCTATAAAAGCATCTGATTAGCACGTTTGATCCACCTCTTATGCTTAACTTCACCTGTGTATTATCTATCCTCGTGATATATATTCCAATCCGGCTTTTGGGTTTTGTTACTATGCACTTGCAGTTTCACCCACTTTCTGTTCCTAATACTATCTGGGCATTATTACCTTTAATAAGAGAAGAAATGAAAATTTTGGGACCTTACTACTTGCACTGTGTGTGAATTGTTAGCTGGATTTGCTATTTCAGTACATACCTACAGAAAGGAAGAGCACTTTCAGGACCCAAGTGGCAAGCATCATTCATGTCAACATGAGATATGATTTGCAACTAGTTGTGCCCAGTTGTGTGTTCAACATCCACCAGCAAAGCCGCCTCCGCATCTTGGATGAGACCTCCCAGTAATCATACTGAGTAAACACTAGCCTCCTTTCCCAACCTCATTGCTATTTCCCTGACGGGCTCTTTTAACAACCTAACACACAAATCATTCCATGCTGCTTCAAGACATGTTATCAACAATGAGTAGCAACTTGTACCTTCTGATAAGACAAAAGGGGACAGCTGTTTGGCCAGTTTCCACTTTTGCTCTCCTCCCAGATATATGAGAAGCTAACAGTCTACCACTCACCCTGAAATGAAGGCAGACAGGTTGGATGTTACGTACTGGAAGGTGTATTGACAATGGAGTTTCCAGTGGATTCTGATTGGCACTGAAGGTGTCAACTTTTGCCACTGGTACCCCAATGTCATTGCAGGTTAAAGCAGTAACCTAAAGCCTGTCAACAATTGCTGAAATAGAATCTAACTGTTTCCAGACAGACAGTACAGTTCTACCCATTTTGTGCAGCTTAAAAACTGTATAAAATTTAAAAAAAAAAAAAAAAAAAATTATACAAAAAAGCAGTCAAGACTAACTGAGAAAGAACAGACCCCAGAAAGAGAGAAAATTACTCACCAGTGGCACTACTACTAAAGTTATGATGCACACGAAGTATAAACAAGAGAAATAGAAACTATCACTAAACTCTGCTCTACAAAGTTCTCACTGTACACTAAGATTAAAATAAATAACACTACTAAAACAGATATATGAACAGTTACTTTTCACTAGGAAGGCAGCTCATGCAAAAGCTAATGCACAGATAAAAAAGTGCAAGCACTGAGGTAATGTAATTAAACACAAGTCATCCCAGATATGCATACAGATATTAGAACTTCTTGACAGAAGCTCACATGAAAAATAATAAGAAAAGCTGTGTGGACAGAGACACTGATTTTGCTGGCAGTTTTAATTTAGTTTTCCTTTCATCCGTTTCAATTCATTTTCAGTGCTTTACTTATAGATCTATACACAAGGACAAGTGTATGTGGAACTTATCATCTGCCTCACTTTCGAAACTGCTCATAAATTTTGCACATAAAATTACATATATGTTGTGTCTGTACATTTTAATTTCCCCAGTTTCATCACTACAGTCCTTGTTTGGCACTTATGCACTGTGTAATAATATTCTGTGTGTCCTCTACTGAAACAAAGGTTCTCCGAAGTTAGCAACTATCATTATCTCAAGTGCATGATGACTTTCCTCTTATGTCTACACTGGAGCCACCTGAGCATCTCTGTCATTCTCTTACAATAAATAAGCTTGTTGCAATTGTTGTGAAAGAATTTTGAATGTTCCCAATCTATTCATTTATGACAGAAAGAAAAATAATGCTGATAACTGATGTTACAAGGGATCTGTAAATTACTTTTTGTACAGGCTAGTCCTCCTCAGAAACCCCGCTAAACTATAGATCTTGCTCTCTACCCAATTCATGAAATTCATGTCTCATATCACTTCAAAACAGCTCATCAATTTTTGAATGTTGTTGTCATCTTCAGTTTGAAGACTGGTTCATCAGCTGTCCACGCTACTCTGTCCTGTGCAAACTACTTTATATCCTAATAACTGCTGAAAACCTACATCCTTCTAAATTTGCTTACTGTATTCCTCTCTTGGTCTTCTCCTACAATTTTTAACCCCCCCCCCCCCCCCCACCCACTTTCCTCCAATACTAAACTGGTGATCCCTTGTCGTCTTATAATGTGTCATATCAAGCAATCGCTTTGAATGATATGCTTGACTTCAGCGACTACAATTTCTTAAAACTTCCCCCTTTCTTGGTGTCTCAAATGTGATGTGCATACTCAAGGCACCTAGAAGGGCATTAATATGATACGACTGTCAGGAAGCTGATCTGAGGATGCGGACTCAAATGAGCACACACATTTCTACTTTAAATACTTTGAACTACAAATATTGCAACACAAAATGTAAAAGCTTGGGAGTGTTAAGATAAAATATGCAAAGCTACTGCACTCCACACACGAGCCAACCTCGCTTGCCGAACGGGGACCCCCGAGGGGGGACGGGGGGTGGCACCCGGGCTCCTGCCACACCGCTACCGCTGCCACTGCCACTAGTGCTAGATGTGACGGTGCTAATGGCTACAGCAGGGGGCTGGCCGCTCTTCCCGAAGCTCGGTGGCCGATCCTTCAGCACTGCGGGATATGAGGGCGGAGTGGATGAGGGAGGGGAGCTTACGGCTACAGCACTTGTGGATGTAGGAGCGACTGTTCCAGGTGGGCTTCCTGTGGTTCCGGCACAATCAGAAGAGAAAGCAAGAGATGAAGAAAGAGTGTCAACATGCTGTACATATACACAATGCTGCACATAAAAAAGTTGCTGAAACTATTAAACAACTAAAGATTGACATATACAGGAATGGTGTACCACTTGAAAACAGTCCATTCTCAAACAAGTTTCTTGTAACTAAAACTTACAGAGGTACAAGCAACAACAGGAAGAAAAGAAAGCACGTATATGACTAACTTAAAACAGACGTCCATCAAAATACACATAAACACCAGAGCAACTTACAATTACACAAGTCAAAACAACTTTCACTTATTTTCAAGTCTGCAAATAAATAATTTGTAGATAGATGATAAAAGGAATTTACAAGAAGAGAAATTAGTGTAAGCAGTACAGAGAAAGCACATGACAGTCATTACTGAAGTAACAGTATATTGAGTTGTTAGCAGATATGATGCTGTGTAAGTTACTGTAAACCACATACTTCCATATTTTTTAAATTAACCTACTACCTTATTAAACACTGGATATTAAATAGCCCACGAAGTACTCTTAGTAAAGCAGGAGCATTGAACACTGCGCACAAAACTGCTGCTATTCCCTTCACAGATGAAAATACGCTTTGATGGAGAAATATAAATAGTAGAAAGAAGGAAGGTTTTGTGCGATACAGCGAGAGAGAGAGAGAGAGAGAGAGAGAGAGAGAGAGAGAGAGAGAGAGAGAGAGAGGGGGGGGGTGGAGGGGGAATGATGGCAGGGGGGTTAGGTAGGGGGTATGGAGGGGGAACAGTGGCAGAGGGGTTAGGTGGAGGGGATGGAGGGGAGGGACAAGCAGGGAGAGAGGAAATGAGAGGGAGAAGAAGGAGGGGAGTGTGGAGAAGAGGGAGGGGGAGGAGACAGAGGTGGTGGGGAAACAGCAGAGGAGGAGAGGAGAGACGAGAGAGAGGTGGAGGGGAAACAGGAGAGGAGGAGAGGAGAGGAGAGGAGAGACGGGAGAGAGGTGGAGGGGAAACAGGAGAGGAGGAGAGGAGGAGAGGAGAGGAGAGGAGAGACGAGAGAGAGGTGGAGGGGAAACAGGAGAGGACGAGAGGAGAGGAGAGGAGAGACGAGAGAGAGGTGGAGGGTAAACAGGAGAGGAGGAGAGGAGAGGAGAGGAGAGACGAGAGAGAGGTGGAGGGGAAACAGGAGAGGAGGAGAGAAGAGGAGAGGAGAGACGAGAGAGAGGTGGAGGGGAAACAGGAGAGGAGGAGAGGAGAGACGAGACAGAGGAGGTGGTGGAAGAGGAGAGGAGAGACGAGAGGGAGGTAGAGGTGGAGGAGGAAGAAGAGGGTGACAGGAGGGGGTGAGGCGAGGGTGACAGGAGGGGGTGAGGCGAGGGTGACAGGAGGGGGTGAGGCGAGGGTGACAGGAGGGGGTGAGGCGAGGGTGACAGGAGGGGGTGAGGCGAGGGTGACAGGAGGGGGTGAGGCGAGGGTGACAGGAGGGGGTGAGGCGAGGGTGACAGGAGGGGGTGAGGCGAGGGTGACAGGAGGGGGTGAGGCGAGGGTGACAGGAGGGGGTGAGGCGAGGGTGACAGGAGGGGGTGAGGCGGGGTGACAGGAGGGGGTGAGGCGAGGGTGACAGGAGGGGGTGAGGCGAGGGTGACAGGAGGGGGTGAGGCGAGGGTGACAGGAGGGGGTGAGGCGAGGGTGACAGGAGGGGGTGAGGCGAGGGTGACAGGAGGGGGTGAGGCGAGGGTGACAGGAGGGGGTGAGGCGAGGGTGACAGGAGGGGGTGAGGCGAGGATGACAGGAGGGGGCAAGGTGAGGTGGGAGGGAGGGAGGGAGAACGGGAAGGAGAGGGGTAGACAAAGGAGGGGGTAGAAAAATGAGGGGGTAGAAAAATGAGGGGGTAGAAAAATGAGGGGGTAGAAAAATGAGGGGGTAGAAAAATGAGGGGGTAGAAAAATGAGGGGGTAGACAAAGGAGGGGAAATTAGTACAAATTAAATGAGGAAGATGCTAGATGTGAGGCTTGAGGTTCTTAGCAATGAACAAAATGTATTAATATGCAAAACATATATATCAACTGTCTAGATAGTAGTCAGCATGCAATAATGATAACAGCTGTCAAGACAGTTTCCCAGTGAATTATTAACCAGCAAAGTGAAAGGAAGACCCAGCCAGGGTGGCAGCACCACCATGTTGCAGCCGGGAAACAGATGGGGGGAGGAAGTAATAGCATACGCTCCAGTCTTCTCACAGGTGGAACTCTACCATGCCAATCATCTATATGCCTATGCTCTGAATTCTTTCTTGGACATTGTCATTGTGATAACATTTATTTACAGTGTAATAAGTATGGATCCACAGTTCATCTAAATAAAGCATTGGGCACTTTAATTCTGATCCTTATTGTGAAAAAACTAATGCATATTTTTTGAAAACATCTGATTTCATTCACTCCTGCTGACATGTTTATTCGGCATCATATTAAATGAAATACTATAACTTGAACAATATTCTTTGCTAGCCTTGTTCTGTAAGATCAAAGCTGTGAAGTTTTCACAAAGATAGTATTATGTTGTATTTTTCACTATATTGCAGAAATTGGTGCCTAACAACACATTTATCCATACTGTCAATCACATATTTACTGTGTGCACTTTGTTCTTCCTTTCGGGCATATACTCGAATCCCACTTCACTCAGCCTTATGTCTCCTCTGTCATAATTTGCTCATCCTCAACTTCATTTTTTTCATGTTCCACCAACTTTTCTGTCAACACTGTCATCAATTTCTCCTTATCATCAATAAATTTAAGGAGTTCAACTGCAAGCTGTCACAGTTGCTCACAAATATATTTTCAACAATCACTTTTTGTGATTGTACTGCCAGGTAACAACGAGCACCATTTTGACCTGGGACAGGGTGTACTACTCGTGACATGTTAGTTCCTGCTATCATTGGGTCAACAGTTCACTTTGCTGAATAATTTTAAGCTTTTATTAAGTGAAACATATACATAAGATGGATATATCAACAAAAAATTTACTCTACATTGAAAAATCTTTTACTGAGCTGACAAAGAATATAATTAAAAAAACATAAAGCCCCATTTTATACACTCATCATCATGATTGTTGCAGCATTGTGGAACAACCCGAGGAATAGAGTGAAACTTAAGGAAAATGCAAAGCAGGGAATAACATGCAAGTGGTTAGTAATGCAGAACAAATACACATGCTGGAGGATCCACACCATCCTCTTAATGGTCAAATGAGGCATATAAATTGAGGAACATGGAGGGGTGAGACAAACAGTATATTACCATCTTAGAGTTGCCTAGCTTTTGACACAGAAGTCAAAATGCCTTTCCAGTCTCTCTAAGTTTTACTCACATTCATTTAGACCTTTTCTAAGCACTTTTTATGTGCACGGTAGTTTCGAATTTACAAACATGATAGGTCAATATGACATGACCAAATTAACTTTCCCATCACAGAAATCGGCAGCAGAAATCATTCCATGGAAGGTTTATTAGAGAGGACGCAGACCTTCCACAAAAGGTCCAAAACAAGTGGAAACATAAAAAAATCTACAACAGAATTATGCTTTTTTAGCATGATACTGAAAAACATTAAGTATGGTAATATGGTACAATAATAGATATATTTCAGATTTTGCAAAGTGTGGCTGTACTAAACAGCAGCTACAGTGTCAGTAAAGTTTTGGGGATTAAATTTGCACCTTACTTCAGTACATTCCAGGTACCGCTTAGAACATGCAAGCCTTATATGGACCACATACTACTATTTCTCTGGCCCAATCATGTGTTATGCATGAAGCTGACTGTATATACTACGTGAGTCAGGACCCGTGCTTCAGACTCCCTGTCTTGGACATATGAATAGAAATATACATTACGCTTGTTTAGACTGAACTTATAATTGGGAGGGGGGGGGGGGGGTAAAGCAGGTGTCCACCAATAAACTTTCAGAGAAGTAGTCCAGTAAACATGGTCTTTAAAAGTGCATACCTTACAAGATATGAGCATTTGTTCATCTTAGCTACTGTAAAATGCATCTCTTCTACTGAACAACTGCCCGTAGCTTTTAAGGTACAAAGTTTAGAGTCCATGTTTAATGGACTCTTTTTTTTCTCAAAATATGGAAAGCAAATAGCATTCGGTAGCAAAGATGAACAAGTGCTCACAGCTCTTAAAAGGTGCATTTTAGAGACTATATTTACCAGACTTGTTTCCTTGTTGTAGTCCTTACCATCACATCTGAAAGTTTTTTGGTGGCATTCTGGTTCACCCTGTATACATAGTTAGCATTCCCTTTTGTCAGGCAACACATGTTCGCTGTAATGTCATTTAATGTGTCATGCCACAAGAAAGATAATACAAGTCTTAGGAAAGACAATGATATATAAAATAATTATGTAATCTTTCTTTGCCTATCCTCATTTACAACTGACAGAGGATGTTTGAAGTGTTTACATGGAACCTGAATAGTTTCATTCTACCGGTTTGATTGTAATTCCCTTTTAAAAAAATTACATTTGTGTTGACTTTGCTCAAAGAAAGCAAATATGCACACAGTCAGTTCCCTTTTAGTGTTAACTGGGGTACATCAGGACCCTTCACATGCCTTCTTATATTACTATTCTCCATGGACAGTTCAAACCAACAGAATGTAGTGATGGTCCCATGATGTTAACAACACATGTATGTTCAAAGTGCAAGGACTATTTTCTGTTAACAGCTGAAGCAAGAAGTTCACAAGCAATCCTCATTAAGCTGCTTTTAAATATGGTGACATTGTGAATTAATAGGTGTGGCGTGTCGTGAGAGAGAGTGTCTGTGTGTCAAAGAGAGTGGTATTTTCTGTGAAACACTACCAAAACAGTGAGTAGGCTATGACTGTGAATTACTCTGGTTTCTTGATTGTTGTTGCCTTTTGTCGCGTATTTACATTAACTTAAGATGTTTTAACTTGAAATATGTCGACATGACTTCCAAATACAAAACCCTTACTTAACTGCTGAATTTCAGGGTCAGTCAAGATTTCAATTTTGGATCCATCTCTTTGAACTCCCCAGAAATTTCCTTCACAAACCAAAACTAATCTCTGTTATGGGGGACAAAGAGCTAAAAGTACACAAATGGTTTTCATTGGAGATCAACATCGTTTTACCACACAATAAACTACCAAATTTAGACCCTCTCCATCTTTTTCACTAACTTTTCTAATTCCTCATGAGAAACCGGACAGGATACCTAGATGGCTGCAACTCCATCCATCAGATACAGTTCTCAAACATTACATAGGTTCACTGGTCATCCACTTTCCAGGAGAACTGGTAATTATCTGGCACAAAGTAGTGAAAGACATGAACACGGTGGGGAGGGGGGGATAATTAAACTGTCACGTTTAATTGCTTCTGCAAAACATTTGTGAGAAAGACAGCATATGCCACCAAGTTGTCAGGTGGGTGAGTGATATCCTTGGTGAACATTACTTGCATTTTTTAAATTTATTTTTGAAATGTTTCTTAATATTTGTACCACAAATCTCTGATGCCATTGTTAGGGTCTGTTGCATGATTTCTTTCAACAAAATTCCTTTCTGGTTTTACACCACCACAGCAATCATTGTTTGATTTTTCTGGTCTTCTTGTACGAATGAGTGCATGTCCACTCCTTTCCCAGTTTATTTTGCAGTGATAAACTGAACAAATTATCTATCTGAAGTCACAATTACACTGAACATTTTTATCACCACTTCCCCACAACAGGAATAAAGTGACTCTGAAGGTAAGTACACTCTTTGAGTTCTCTGGATTTTGGGCATTTGCTTTGGAATACATTATACATTGAACTAAATGGGAAAAAGCCTCTGTGACACTGTGGTACACAGCAATCCTAAAACGTAATGCAAATTCCCAATTAACATTTCAAATTCTGAATGAAATGATGAAATTCTCACAACATGCCATATTTATGTCTGTTGGTTACTCAGTTTTAGGGGTAGGTGTGTTTAAGGGACTAAACAGTGATGTCATCGGTCCCTCCTTCCCAGTATAGTCCACGTGAAGTTAATGATGCCAGACAGAAATTTAATATAATTGTGATAGTATGCAGCAGTGGCAAAAGTAGGGCAATAAAATCAATAATTGTGTATAGCTGAACAGCATAACCTACCCTAGTAATCATACTGTGGAAAGGGAACCAACAATTTGAATTACAATTCGAATTGGAATTCGAACCATGAATCATTATCTTCACACCTCAGAGGTGAAGGCTAGGTTAAAGGCTTGTTGGAATATTTCTGTGGTTTGAGTAGTATTCACTCTTGATGTTGAAGCACTGAAAGCAATGCTAATGTCACAGATGGAAAATAATTTAAAGAGAGTTTAAGTACACTGCTCAGCAAAACTTAACGATGAGCTACATAAAATAACATAACACATTAACTACTCAGTGGAAATGAATTAGAGTGCAGAAGTATGTTGCAAAAGGTCTCCCAATCATGAACAGAAAGTTGGACATCACATCGCATGAGGCCAACATGACTGTAGTGCTATACAGGGCTGGGCTGGGCCCGTAACACAAAGAAGTTGAAAGAATGAAAGACGACAGACTGTGTGTGTGTGTGTGTGTGTGTGTGTGTGTGTGTGTGTGTGTGTGTGTGTGTGTGTGTGTGTGTGTGTGTCAATCAGCAAGCAGTTACAATGCACTGTGGTGGTGGTCTTCAATCAACAGGGCCTGGAGACTATGCATGGATGATTTCACATGAGAAAGGATCATCGTCAAACTGGAAGGGAGACAAAGTGTGATGAGTGTAGCCCAGGAGTTTGGTATTGCTCACAGCTTTGTTTCATGTGCATTCCAAACCACAAGCACTGCTGCCCAAAGGAGGAGGAAGTGGTTGGTCAAAGCCTATTATAGTAGCAGATGAATGCTACACTGTGCAACAGGTAAGAAAGGACACATATTGAAAAGCAGGTGAAATTGCAGCCACATTTAACAGGACTGAAAGGCATGCAATCTCATACTCCACAGTGGCAATGTGACTGCATGATAATGGTTTCATTACCCGATGACCAGTATGTTGTGTTTTTGAGATGACACCAAGAGCATCGGGACTAGACCAAAAAAGAATGGGATTATGCACTCTTCTTGAATGAGAGCAGATTCAGTCTAAGTAATGATTTTGGACTTATCCTCATATGACAAGAGGTGGGAACACGTAATGCACCCCTGAACATTGTTGAACACCGTCATTTTGGTGGTCAAGGTATCATGGTGGGGGAAGGAGTAATGTTGCATGTTCATACTGATCTAAAAATCTTTGAACACATTACACTCACCAGTCAATGTTATTGTGACAATGTACTCCTTCGCAATCGGAGAATGGAAGGGACTGGCCCATCTGCTCCTCTTGACTTAAATTCCATAGAGCACATGTGGGATGCATTGAGGAGACATACTGAAATACATCCACATGCACCACTGACGATCCAGCAGTTGTCAAAAACACTGGTGGAGGAATGTAATGCCCTACCAAAAGAACTCCTTACCAACCTCGATGCCACCATGGAAGCATATTGCAGAGAATGAACAACCACCTGTGGCTATCACAAGCCTATTAAGAACCATGTCCTGTCTTTTTTTAATGTCCAGGGGAACAACATAAATCATGGTGTAATTATTATCTTCAAATAAAAGTTTAATTTCCATTTGTCTCACTGTGTATTTCTTTCAGTGACCTGCACTATACTGTAGCACTTCTTCCTGTGTACGGTCCAAGTTTCATCGAGCTATGTCACTTCTCAGTGACACATCATGCAAAAGTTACTTTCCTTCATCAGTTTTGCACACTAGTGAATATGCGTCATGCCGGTATGCAGGTCAGAGGTTATACATTGGCTCCTCCAGAGTTCAGCTGCAAAAAGTGACACCCCACCTACATTTGATTACCTGTCCACCTGATGTAGGACTAAAAAAGTAATATAATGTATAATGCCTTCTAACGGGGAGATTCACAACAGTAAAAGTGAGAAGGCTAAAAATGTAATTAACATTAGTGGGCTCAACAATAGTAACGTAAGGTGACTGAGATAATCAGGTCAGTTGGAGGGTTGGTGCTGTCAAGTGTCTCACAGGGCTCAGCATGCAGAAAGGGTGAGGATGGGCAGTCCTCTGTCCTCTGTATAGTCAATGGATGGCAGATTGAAACAGAATCCATGCTCTCAGAGAAAGCATGAAAACCTATTCAGCTGTTATCAACTAGTATAAGGAATAAGGATTCCTTGTGGTCTTTCTTTCATAGGACTGCTTTATTAAGGGGCATTCCTAAATGTGCAGAAGAAGGATGATCAATATGGCTAGCAACCTCCACGATCAACATGTGGCAAGAGACACCCCAATCACCCCTGCTCTACCCTAAAAGCACTTTAAAGAATTATATCAGGGAGTAAAACCCACTTGTAGAGAGGTAACAAAGAACTTGTTCAACTGTCCTTATGTTGCGCACCATTATTAGAGGCGAATAATCTGGAAGAATGGTGTGGTGAGTCAGGAAGTGGGGGCATTCCACCTGGATGTGAGTTAGTGTCTGTAAGGCTTCAAAATCACAACATAGTTGTGGTTCATTACAAAAGAGGAATCCACAGTTAATCTGGAATGACCAACGCAAAAGCAACACAGAATGGTGGATTCCCTCTGGGAGGAACAGAGGAGGAATGCCTTGACAGTGTAGAGCTTATTAGAGGGGGCAGTAGCCCACCAGATGATGTTCCACTGCTGAGTGAGTAGAGGTCGTATTTGCACACACAAACCTGTAGCTGGGATCGATAAGTGAACGTTGGAAGGGTACTCGCTTCTCTAGCCAAATTGTAAGCCAGTTCATTCCCTGGGATACCCACATGACTTGGAACTTAGTGGAAGACAACTAAGCAAGAAGTATGACTAAGGTCAGAGAGAAGATCATGAAGAGCACATATCACAGGGCGACAAAAGTAACATATGTCAATAGCATAGATACTTTTCACTGAGTCACTACAAATTAAAACGCTGTGCTCTGTTAATGACTATCAGCTCTGCTGTAAAAGTATTTCACATTTCCAGCAACAAATTTTGTCCCTGACTGATGGGAGATGTAAAAACTTGTCCCATTCTATGGTTGTTTTTCAGCTCGCAGTGTAACTGATGGTAGCACCCTTATACTCCTGAAGAACTGAGAGGAATGAATGCTGAAAGGTCACGGAGGCAACTGAAACTTTAGATCCTTGAAATATGTGAGTGGGGTACTAAACAAGAAGAAGTACACGGGACTACACGTGGAGTATGTTCTGAGTGATGTAAGTGTCAGTCTTGGAAGAGGGTCTCAAGATGCGTAACAAATAATAATGCCACTTGAGGATGAGTGTCAGGGAGTAGACACCATTTGCATCAAAAAATAATTGTATGACTCCTTGGAGCTAGCATTCAGCCAAGGTTATATAATAGGAGCAATACCAAATGAGAAACTTGTTGACATACAGTGTGGGGGTAGCCACTGGCCAAACGAAGATAACTAGGCTATGTTGATGAGTGTAACACCAACCCTGAGGGAAACCATGCTCTTGAGCCCATAGGGAGGTGAGCAACATACAATCTCTAACCCAGAATAATCAATGGAATAAAAACTGACAAATGAAATTCAGTAGGGAGTCTCAAAAGCCACAGTCATAGAGGGTAAGTAAAATGTGATGTCGTTAAGCAATGATGTATGCCTTATGGAGATAAAAAAAGACTGCAATGTGATGATGGTGTTTAGAAAAAGCCTGTCATATTGCTGCTTAATCCTAACCACATGGTCAGATGTGGATCATCCATCTCAAAAACCGCACTGATCAGGAGACAAAATTCCCCGATTTGACAATCCAGCATAATCATCATACTACCATCCTTTCAAACAGTTTACCGACCACAAGGCTAATCAGCCTGTATCTGTCAACAGACAATGGGTTTTACCCTAGTTTAAGGACTGGGGTGGTGACACAGTCTCTTCATTGTAGATGAAAACATCTTCTGGTCAAATACAGTTGAAATGCTGAGTAGATGGAGCCTGTGAGTCGCACTCATATGACGATCATTTGATTATGAATCTAATCAGGGCCTGGGGCCTTATCATGAGGCAAGTCAAGAGTCTGAAGCAGTTCCCTGTGAATGAAAGGTTTATTATAGTTCAGGGTTACTGGGGGGGGGTTTAAAGATAGGCATTATTTTGGGAACATTCATTGCAAATCAGCTAGTGGTTGGAAATGTTTTACCATACCACAGAAATCTAACTGCTGATAACAAAATTCAGCTGCCATCTGTTAAAAATGTAGCCACCACAATGATAAATTTAAGGACAAAACAGTAAAAATGAAGAGTAAGAAAGAGTGGTTATCTTATAAATGATTCAAAGACAGAATATCTCTAAATTTGGATGAACCAAGCCAATCAGACAGGCTCTATATAAAGAAATATAGCTGGAAGCAGATTCCCTGAAGGGATCAAACACTGTACAGACCGGTAGCAGGACCCCCCCCCACCTTGTCACATGAAAGTCAATGAAAGTATCCAAGACGCAAATAAGTTTTACTAGAGTGTGCTCAAGTGAAATAGTCAAAGCAAATATCTCGTGAAGCTTGGTCATATCATTCAAAACAATGCTCAATGATGGTATGTAAAACTGATTGATTTTGTTCCTAGTGAAAGAAGGCCACTGAGCAAGACAGGAAAAAGATAGAGGCAGTAGCTTCACAAGGATCTGTTCCAAATTGGCACACAGAAAAATATGATGCAGAAAATAGGGATAAAACACAATGGAGGCAGAACCTTGTATTTCCACTCAGTCTCCTGTATTTGATCACAAAACAGTAACAACAGAACAGGTGTGTGTGTGTGTGTGTGTGTGTGTGTGTGTGTGTGTGTGTGTGTGTGTGTGTGAGTGAGTGAGAGAGAGAGAGAGAGATATTATCTTTACAAACTGAAAATCAATATATGCACCAATCCTGGTTGCTGCCAGAATTATGATCCCAACCCACTTTGTTCCTCGGCTCAATATATTTAGACATACTGTTAATGGGACATGTCAAATGAGCATGCAAAATCCATCACAGGATGATTTAAAATAGCTTTGGTTGATAATTTGGTTCATTTTGCTATTCATGTGAGTGTGGTTGCAACTGAGTAGCATTCTACTACCCATTGCAATAGTCCGTGAGCAACAAGTAATGATCCTCTCTGGTTGTAGTTGCTTGTTGTCAACACTGCCCTTATCATCTAGAAATACTCCCTTTAGTTTGAAGGTTAAGATCACAATTATGCACTGCATTTCATGAACTCCAATGTCACTTTCCACCTCATGATGCGACTGATCATGTTGTAAAAACTAATGACACCACACAGCATATTCTGTTAAGTCATGAAGTTGGGGAACTTCACCACTTTATTCAAAATTAAGTGAACACTTTCATCAACCACTAACAACTCTGGTCTACAAATACTTGAAATATATCTCACTTATAAGTAATGTTTATAACTGACAAGTCTAAGTAAGAAGATAAACTTCATTCTCCCTCTTTTATAATGCTGAACTGCTCAGGCAAACCATTCTTCTCAGTACTTACCAGGTTATCGCCTTAGCATTTTGACTGATATATACTATTGGAATCACCACTGATTCCTTCAGCCTCTTCCTCCCAAAACAACTATCCTTGAATGTGTCAGAAATGTACAATACTGTGTGTGTGTGTGTGTGTGTGTGTGTGTGTGTGTGTGTGTGTGTGTGAAAATAATGGAAGGCCTATTAACCCTTCAACCGCTACAGATGTGTTCCCTGCATTCCTCACTGAGCACAGCTTTGTTGCTGCTATACTCCTAGCCCAATGCTACTACCTGTGTTGAGAGACAGTGTCCCGACCACTATGAAATACTTACCACCTGAATTTAACACAACTATTATGTGAAAAGGTTCGATTTTTGCACACCTTACAGTCCGATATCTTTACTGAATAAAGGATCAAATTTCTTTTCGTTATTTGCTCTAGTTACTCTGCTGGATCAAATTAAGTAAAATATCCATGAAATTTTGAAGAGTTCACAGATGTATAAACACACTGCGTAGCCTTTGTTTACAGTTGATTTTAGCTTGTACATTGCTGTATATGAAATGTAGATAAGATATCAAAATTTTATTTAAAACTGAGAGCACAACAATATCTCATTTCATTCTCAAGATACTGGTTTTTATATCTGGCAGACACCTGCGCATGGTGTGCCCAATTCCACTCTTGCACATAGGGAATCATGTCATAAAAATCGAAATATTTCATAAACTGTTCAAAGTAGCAAAATGAGGTTTTCTGCACATGATGACACACAATGAGGCATGTATGTTGTATGATAAATATTCAAAACTTCTTGATTCACCAAGATAGGCAAGTAACTTGTTTGCAGTACTGAGAGGGTCAGCAGAATGGGATGCATACACACATCGATAGTGCTTAAGGGAAACCCAGAGGCCACATTTGAACATGCCCTCTGCACCTGGGGAGGGGCATAGTACGATGAGTTAAACTGTCCACAGCAAAGGGTTAATATAACAATATACGCAAGTTACCAAACTCATTGGTTGACTTTGCAAGTACAGCGAAAATACGCCGCATAACCAATCCTGCAATAGATAATTAGCAAATGTTTTGTTAGAGTACTGAAACAGAACTGCACATTACAACCTAATGCTTTTAAAAATTACAGTGTTAATATAATCAGGTTCAATGCTACCCTCCTGCTTTCACAGATGCTGGACTAACAAGTGTTCCATTGTATACAGAGCATTCAACAGAAGTATGACAGTGTATCAGAAATCATATTCACAATCCTAATGATCATCATCAGTGTGGACATTTTTGTGCCCTACTTAGCACGGCGCTCTTGTAAAGAATTCAAACACCTACTAAAAGAATGAACTTTGCATTTCAGTTTTTATTTAAGAAAATTGTACGGAAATTGTAGCAAACTATAATCATACTATGCAATCAAGAAGCTGATGCATGTTTTTAATTATCTAAATACTGAATCTCAAATGACTTAGACAATCTAAAATTTGATCAAAATGTTCCTTTTGAAACTGTTCACATGTCATTAATGACTAGAATAGGCTGTTCCATCCCGAATGCCCATGTGCGCGCAGCCAGGCATTCGCAGGTTGCAGTGGACAGTGTGAACAGTCAGCAGCCAAGCTGTAATGTGCACTCTGTTACAGCCCCGGCCTTGTCGACAGTGATATCCATGTGGTTTGCATATGTGCAGAACTTGCAATAGAGAGCTATCTGGCAGGTAGCCTATACTAGTTGCACCTGCAGGTGAGTGGGCTGATGGGTGCCCCCATGTGCCTAGGCCCCATGGGGCAGTATCGGAACAGCCTAATCTAGAATAACTTATAAAACTGTTTCACAATTCTTGCAAATATTTTTATAAAATCTCTAATTTTTAGAAGTTTTTAATTACATGAGAAGTATTTAAGGGAACTTAGGAATCAAAAATGAAGCTCACATAAAAACGTTCATAAATTTAAAAAATCTCTTTCTGGCAATTGATGTAGAAGAAATAAAATATCCTGTGATTCTAATAAACCAAATGCAGTGAGCTCCTGTCTGAAATACATCACAGTACAAGCAAATCACTGAAACAAAATAGTTTCATTCATTTAATGAAGAGTTGCACATTTCCATTTATATTTATTACCCTATTTCTTACAACATATGCAACAGAAACAAGTATGTTGTTTCTTCGTATACGAATAAAGATAACTCGCTTCAGGTTAATGTACACAATCATCACCTGATATTTTTTATTTTTATTTCTATGTCAGAATCTCTTCAATCAATGAGAAATAGGACAAGTGCTTGCCACTCAAATATGAGAAAAAGGAGACGGGTACCTGACAAAAAAACTTACAAAGCTGGAAAATTTAAGATTTTGTAAACATAGACTGCAAAAACACATGGAAGTACAAAAAAAAGCGAACTTTCAAAATTTAGTTACAGAAATATTTATAAACAGGGAACCCACATCATGAACTCTTAAAAAATCCCCCAGGTATAACTACCTCATAATTCCTTTTATCTGACTTTTTAATTAAAGAATGAAATTAAAAAGATAAATTTGACAATATTCAAACTTAGGATGATATGTTTAATATTTTAGCAAAATGCGTTGCATCAGACATTCAGTTACTTATTGCCAGAAAACAATATACTTACCACTGGATTCTCCGTGTTCATCCTGAGAACGTAATGGTCGAGAGATACTCTTGCGTTTAGAAGGAGAATGTTTCAGTGCTGAAAGAGTATAAGACATGCATAAATACATAACATTTTTGCCAAAACTTTTGATATCTGGTGGTGCGACAAAAATTTAATTTAAGATGCAGTGCTGTAAATACTTCATAGTACTTTGGAAAGAACAATTTATGTCCCATACAGTTTTTAAAGAGGGTGCACACATAAGAATGAAATATTTGCTATATATACTTCCTGATTTGTGCCACAATGTATATTAACACTACCTTTTCTTTTGGGAACTGATCTGAAAGCAAATGAAATTAGACTTCTAAATCCCTTGATGTTCCACCCTATGTGAATGTTCACATACAAAGAAAATAAAACCCCATTTAATGAAGATAAACCAAATTTGTACCTATTAGATGGCAAAAAGAGTTACACTTTTCTCAGTTCTCACATGAAGGATGTAGACTAACACATGAGAAAATCTGGGCTATTTAACCCCTAAGATTATAATCCTGAGGTGCAATGAAGAAATACCATGACATTTGAGTGACTAACAGTGACAGACACATGGCAGCAATTTGTTATAATTTCACATTGTCCAACACTTTTGTGTTGGATTTGACTCTACACTCAATTAGTGGACAACAGGCCCACAAGTATTACATTTACTATTAATGTATTTTGGGCCTCGAGAGAGCAAGGCATGTGGTATCTACAATATTCCTTGATTTTCTTGAAAAGGCATTTGACTTCACTGAAAGTTTCTTCCCAGGCATCTGAAGCAAAGTCATATGTTTCACAGCATGTGGTCATGTCAGTTCTCTCACACCGTCTAATTACGTATTTTCCTCGTGTTCAGATAAAGAAGGAATATAAGACCATTTGACAAATGCAATGACTTTCTATTCTGTGAACACCCCCCCCCCCCTCCCAACTTTTTTTTAACTTGCCTCTTGCAGGAAAAGCCCAATATAATTAAGATGCAAGGTACACACATTTCAGTCTCAGCATCTGTACACATAGTCCCCTTTCACCAAAAGGGAAATGCACAAGACATTTTGTTCACAAACTGACTTCATCTTCAGCTCTACAGTACAATATGGTAAGATAACCCTGCGGTTGAACTATGAAAGACAACAGGTATTACAATTCTAGGATTTGCGGTTTGAGGCTCAGGTATTACTTTTTTCTGTTTTTATAAAACAGTTATTTTCATTCTATTGTGAAGATATTGTTCCCCAGTTTTATATAAATATAACTGTATCCGAGATTGCAATCAAATCTGTACGGTTATTGGTAATGCACAATCAGTTTAATGATAACCGCTTCTTGCAGACTTTTTCTGTATCTGTTGTTATTATCAACAGTACAAAAATTAAAAAGAAGAATATCAAAGTCATCAATCTTCATCACTTAATGTCATTACCAATACGTAACATTTCTGACAATGACAAGTATTTGCACTATGATACAGGAAGTACTGTGTTTCCCTACAAAGCAATTTACTATGAAATTATAGTTCCATACAGATCATCAACAACAAACTTCAGGGATAGTGAATTTCTTTTGTGATTTTCTAACAGCACAGCTACTGCACACCTTCCTAGCAGCAACTGCAATGTAAAAAAAGTATATTAGAGACGAAAACAAAGAGAATGAGGGTACACAGTATTCCAAGCTATTGGAAAATGGTGAAAGCTATTTCGAATTTCAAGAAGGTCATCAGAGAGATGTGCAGAACTACAGGCTATATATTTTTGACAACCTGGTTTTGAATTATGTAATAAATTTTATGCTTATGTATTATGATCTTTGTGGAGACTGAAAATCTCCTTTGTAGAGACCAATAAGACTTCCATGAACAGTGGGCTTGTGAAATTGAAGTCACATCATGCAAGAGATATAGGTAGCAGAAAATGACAATAGCCATGGTGTGGTTTTCAACATCTGGAAGATGTCTGATCTGTTCCTTTCTATAGTTTACTGAAGAAAATCTACAGCTAAAGAAAACTTCACCAGTTTTGTGACTGATTTGAGAACATCCTCACAGATAGAACTCAGATCATCATTTTTTAATGCAGAGAATTCATCAAATACGTAAGTAATTTTGGGCGTACCCAAAGGCAGTTTTACAGCATCATTACACCAGAATCTTTACTAGGCTGAATGCACAAGATAAGGCTTTGTACAGGGAAGCTGCAATGACAGAATATTTTAGTGTAATACGGGAGAATCTGTACCAATCAACCTTTGGTACAAGGAGTGGCAGTTGACCCAGAACATAGATGAATGTAGCATATTGCACACAGATGTTAGAAAGACCCGTCAATGTTCCATTACACAATTAGGGGATCAATCAGTAAAAAAGGTAAAAATGTAAAGATCTATAAGTGTGCATCGTGCGTGACATACCCTTCAAGTCCACCTCAGCACCAGCCTTAGGAAAAGCACTGAGATTCATTGGAAGAATCCTACAGAAATGTAATTTACATAATAAAAGGGTGACAAAATTCTCGTTTCACTAAT
The DNA here is from genome assembly GCF_023864275.1 of Schistocerca cancellata. NCBI lineage: Eukaryota > Metazoa > Arthropoda > Insecta > Orthoptera > Acrididae > Schistocerca > Schistocerca cancellata. Next base: position 541,978,227 of record NC_064629.1, on the reverse strand, counting down.
TTTCCAGTACTACTAGTCAGACAAGGGCACTTACTAGGTAGGATTAATAGAGGAGACAGAGAAGATCCAAAAGAGAACAGCACTTCCTCTTTTTTGACAACAATAGTATTTCTGTCCACATAAATCTCACAAAACTGCTACGATGGTCAAATCTAAGTAGTTTGAGCTCATATGGAGACTGACTGACAGTTGTTCTTTCTGTGTAACGCATCTAGTTTTCCCTGCCAATCTGACATACACTAATTTTAATGCAGTTTTGGCTGAGACCTTAAAAGCACAAAACTGCTTCATGACCACATAAAAATTGTTGAAGAACATCAAGGAAAATATAATTCTCTCTTTTGTGACATTAACATTTTTCCTTTTCAGACTTATTGTGATACAGTTTCAGCAATTTGGCATGTAAGCAGGTAAGTGCGCTATTTCAAAACACGGTTCCCATTTGCTATACATCTAATGATTGAACAATTTCACAAATTGGACAAATCACTTTGTTTACACATACAATATGGAATGAAATACATACAGATACTCAACCTTTCTCCCCATTTATTTACCTGCTTCACCTGCACAAATCATACCCAGGTGTGTATCTAAACACTGTGACTCATTATATTCTCCTGTTCTTTTGAGTTTCCTTTGGACACTGAGAAAGAACTGCATTCATGGCATACAGGATGTTGAAAACAGATTAATCGTTTATGAAATGTGTCCACCAAAGTGAACCTCACTACAACTGTCTTCAATCCTCCCCAAGAATTCTTGAGCTTCTGTGATGGCTTTTTACGCTGTGACAACTATTTTGTTCATTTCAAAACTGCTCTCGACACCATCAGTGGTGACTGTCAAAAGCAAGTCATAGCAATTTTCACAAACTTCCACGCAAAGCTCTTTTGCTTGCCATTCAGCAGTTGATTTACAAAATTTGAAGCAACCTAAGCTCCTGTAAAGTTTATCAGACAATTTTGTGTGTTAAGTTTCATAAAATACTACTGCCACATCAGGTCCAGAGAGTATCAAAACTAACAGCATACAATTATATCTGGTAACATTCAGAATATATTGCAATTGTATTTCTTATACATACGGCATAAGAAACTTGTGTGAAATTGATCAAGTAACTATATTTGAATACCATATAACAGACATTGTGCAGAACTGGTTTGTGATTCTACTAAACTGTGACTCGTATGGGAGTGATCTTACGTAGCACAGTGCTTGTTGATGGCCTTACTAAAAATTCACCACCATCAAGGAATATTTTGCAACTTTTAAAACATTTCAAACAGTCATAAGTCTATGCCTGGCCAAAATTATTATTCATAAGCTTGCTTAACACTGTTTCTGTGGCAATAATCCAAGTTTGAAATGCATACACCATGGTCTGCCCTACTAATTTTTACATACCAACAATCTCAAAAACACATAACAATATGAAGTATTTCGATCACACTAACTACATCACGTGGCATCAAGCCAGCAAGCTGTTTCGTGAACAACGATAGGATTCACAGGGAGACAAGCAAGAACATTCTAAAGACAGCAAATTTAATTCAAAAAGGTCAATCCTGCAAATTGTTCCCATTACATTCAACTGCATTATTCTATCAAATTCGTCCAGCAATGACATTATGATTAGACAAGCATAGTACCGCTCCAAAGATGGGGTAAAAAAACTAGCATACCACCCTTCTGACCCAGCACATCTATCACGTAATATCATGATTAAAACTAATCTACATTTAAAATTAAAGGAACAATGACCTTCATGCTGTAAATCACTAATATGAAACTGAACAAACATGTTGAATAATTTAACACACACACATGCAACATGCAATAGAATAAAAGTGAGCATATAACTGAAGACATTAAAAATATTTACTTGAAGACATATAACACACAAATCAGAAATTAAATACCTACATATACGATAACATTTTACTTATAAAATCAAATGAAAACACACAAACCATAGCAGTCTTGCTTTGTGACTTGCATCTACAGAAGCATATCACTGTTTTTACTTGTGGAATGTAATAAATTAACTGCACAGACTGTCACGTTCTTAGCCACAAGCTGTTCTCTTCAGAAGGGTGAGTCATCTTCACATGTGAAGCTTTATACTATTTCAAGTGGCAGAGGCATCTAGGATTGTGTAAATACCAGACAAATTGGAGAGGTTAGCTACTGCCCTTGAGCTCCAGTGCAGATTCTCTATACTGCTTCTCTGAGAACATGTGATTTAGCAAATAAATAAACTTCTTACAGTACAACACATTTGCATATGTGACATCTATTTCTCCAGCAGAATATTATTTGCTTGTGATACCGTATTACTGTGTCAATACAGTTTGTGATTTAACTTTATTTTTCCTTTTAATGCCATCTTACCAAAAGAGAACAGCTTAAGCAACAGATAACATGCACAACTACACATTTCTTAAACAAAAAACAATAATGGTGTTCTGCCTGGAACATCAAACTTAATATCAGGATAAGCCGACTAAGATCACTCGAGAAATCATTCGAAGCAAATATTTTCAGGGACGATTCATCACTTAAAATACACAACTGGCACATGTTTCATATAGCTGTTTAAAATGTCATCATATTCTCAAACACAATAAACATGAAAAACACTCCATCACCCACTTTTCCCTTATATATGTAAGTTAGTTTTTACTGACACCAGTTACAGAAAAAACACAAAAAATAAAAATATAGACAGTCCTACCAACAACTGAACAAAGTTACTTGTGTTAGTCCTTGTCACAGTAAGATGGTTTCCATGATTTCGAGTGATGACATGCTGTTAAGTATCCCTTCAAAGTTGTTTCAGTGACACCAAATACATCAATACAGTACAATTTGAACAACAATATGTAAATATTGTAGTAGAAAATTCTTACAAAATATTAATTCTTCTGAATCATTTCCACATGCCGTGCAGTCAAAAACAACTATCTTAACAACAATCATACTTTGCTCTGTGGCAACTGGCTGATTTTACAAAGTGATGTCAGCAAAAAACCTGCAGAAGCTGATAATGTGATGTGTGAGTTTTAATCATTAGAATATATGGTAAATTTAGCAACATCATACTGCAGGAAGGTCTACCTTTGTCATAGTTCATATTTCCTCTCTCTCTCTCTCTCTCTCTCTCTCTCTCTCTCTCACACACACACACACACACACACACACACAGAGCAAATGTACAAAACTGATTCACCAGGAGGCCTCAGGGTATAGACAATACATATGTCCTTCAACACAAACTGCAAATGTTTACTATCAAACTGAAGATGAACCGTAACATTTAATCTTTCTGCATACTAGTTTGGGTGGTACCTCTGTTTGGGGACCTAACAACCTTCCTTACTCTTCCATATGAGACAAGTTGCTTTTGACATACTGCAAATAATTATTTCTTTATTAATTCCTCGTGTTCTTCAATCTGCAAGTGAATCAGCAAAAATGTTTCAAATTGTGGAAGCACATAAAAACTTTCAAAGTCAGACTTTAACGTGTTTTTGGCATTTGCCATTTCACTAAATTTAATCACATTTTAGATGAAAGGCTGTAAATGTGTCATAAATGAAGCCCAGAGAAATAACCGAGTTTGAAGTCTTGAAGTAAACTAGAGAAAAGAATTTAAATAATAAACAGTCTTTTGTGGACCAAAATTGTACTGAAACATGTCCAAATTTTATCTCAAATACAATGTTGCTGCTAAATATATTTTGCTTGCTGTACAAGGCATTTAATCATATGGAGAAATAGTACTTTTAACTTGGATGTACCTCCAAATACATTTAAAATTCACCCCACTTAAGGTGAGAAACAAAGAACTCGTATTGACAGTGTTATTTCTATGAAGCAAGAAAAAACATCACAGTACACTTGAAACTGAGCTATAATCATTTTAATTGTAGTGTCAATTGCACAGTACATACCACTGTAGTGGGAGAGATGGGGTGTGGTCAGGAAGAGAATGGAACAAGTGGCAGGGTGAGTGTGTCGGGGCGGGGTAGGGGGGTAATGGCTGAGAGAGGAAATGTAGAAGAAATAACAATATTGATTTACTTCTTTATCAGTTGAAAAGCACTGTCAATAATTATATCTGTAGGGATGGAACAATCACTTCGAGCGAAAACATTAGTGAAGATTATCAAAGTGAGCAAAGTACTCTATAATTAGGGGATGCAAACTTGATGAAAGATGTAACTGTAAATGACAGCTATAAAAGACAGCTCAAAACTGGTGATCCATTGACACTGACGTAATTACACATGGAGCACTAGCTGTTGTTTGAAAAGGATGAGGGAATGTATTAGATATAACCATCGCCCTCTTAAGCAACAATATGGGTGATAATAGGGAGACCATGGAAAACCTACATTGTGATAGAATGGTGGGCACTAAAATCCGCTCCTATAACCTACAAGTCCAGTGTGTTAACCATCTCATCTCGTAGATGAGACTTCTGTGTAAGATGATGTAAACTGGTAAGTAAATAAAACGATAGCATACATCAAGCATACTTTGATCATTAAAAAAAAAAAAAATTGTTTGATGGTGATACTGTCAGTGCATTCACACAGAATATGCTTCTGTATGACAGAGCAATATTTCAGCTTCTTGGTGAATATGTCATCATCTCTTCCTTTCTTATTGAAATATTCTTTTCCTTCTATCCAGGGTATTTATGAAATACTATTCTACCATGTTACATAATATGGACGTAACTTCACAGTACGTTAAAATCCGAAAGCAGCTTATGATGTCAATTCATAATAAGAATAAAAACATGATAACAGGTACTGTAGATGAAAATTTTGTAGATATATAGTGAATGACAACTTGAAAATAACCTGAAAATCTGCACAAAGACATTCTGTTGTTCCTGCCCTCATCATAAACTTAAATTTCATGACAATCACGCTACTTCCATCATAAACTCCATAATAATTTTGTAATGCATGTTTTCTTCTATCAAAATTACTTGCATGCTGTATATGGCACGCAAAATTTTAGAATGCAGTGACCTATAAAACTGTGGTATACCAGTTACAATACACCAATATATTTACAGTGAAGAATTAATTGTCACCTATTCACTAAATAATGGCAGTGCATTAATGTATCAATCTGGAGCTGTGTTGCTAAAACAGTGATAGTAGTGGTAGTTTTGTTTTTTTACCGACACTGAACAACAATCCAAAAAATATTTTGTTTACACGTAAACTCACTCAACACACATGTTAATGTAAAACATCCGCTGCAGTTTAGTAACAGAAATATTAATGAGCAAAGGGTGAAAAGGCATAGACTATAAGTGATTAGAAGCAGTTTTGTTATTCTGCTGGGAAAAAAAACTACATTGCTATTGAGACAGAAGAAAAAAATTTACTACCTGCTGTCTCATCTACTGCCTAATTTACCTTCTTGTTACTATTATTTAGTTGAAATAATTTCCATGCTAATATGTACAGTGTAAGAGTACAAATATATCATGCACAGAAGCTGACAGAGCTAGTAAGTAGCATACCTATGTAGCTGGTAACCAACGTACGAAACTTGCGATGATTGCCTTTAATTTCCGGCAAATCCACTGGTTAAAAGTATTCGCAGCACAGGACAGAGACAGACAGAAAGAAAGAGAAAGGGGAAAATATAGTTTACTGAGCCAGACTACAACACCTTCAAAGATTCAGAAAATAAAATTTGCTGTAATGTTCACTAGAAGAAGCAATATGAATTTACAAAAAGGAAGGTGTAAATATTATATTTTGTGTGTTCGGCTTTTCTCACTAAAATACGCTTTGTTGTAAACATAAATACTATCAACAACTTTCAATAAATTAAGCATGTTTATAATTTCAGACAGAACTTTATGAAAACAAAGCTAATGCCTTCAGGTATTACAACAGAATTCAAAAGAAAATGGGGAACCTTGATGTCATAGATGCTACCAAGAAACAATCTTTCTATCATGCTATTAAGACAGTACTTGTTTGTGATTTTATTACTGAAATTAACATGGTAAATAAATGTTAAAAGAAATTTACTAATCAAAACTTCACTTCATTTTCTAAACAATGTGTCTTTGCACGTAAGAGAGAGTCTAAAAACATGTTACCTTATGAAAAAATGTCTTATATTATTCAATATTACAACACAGTATAGGCACTGATGAGACTACCACCATACAAATCCCCATCATTAAAATATCACAGCTCCAACTTGTGCAGAATATTCAGAGTTTTGGTTAACACAATGACGAAGTTTGAAATTTTCTTTCTGCTGCTAATTAACATTATCCCAAGATACTTCACACAACAGAATGGCATTTAGGCATTTATAACTACATGACAGACAGAAAATAAGTGCAAACAAATTTTACATTACAAAATAGATCAAATTATTATTAAACACCATTTTACATGTTACCTATAAGGAAAAGGGACTGGCTACTCAGTACCACAATGCTGACTCTCTCTCTCTCTCTCTCTCTCTCTCTCTCTCTCTCTCTCTCTCTCTCTCTCTCTCTCCACACACACACTCTTTTTCTCACTTCACAGATACAATGCAACAACAATGAATTCTACACTATTCAAAGACTTGGCAATTACAATCAAACATTTTTACAGGGGTTACTCTAAAAGCAATTTATTGTGGCGCACAAGTTTCAACAGTGTCTGAAAGTAATTAAGAAAATACACAACTTATTGATATAAATGACTGAAAGAAAGTTCTCTCCTGCTACCCTTTTTACTTTTAGTCAGCACCCCAACATTATAAGTGGTTATAGGTAATTCACTAGGCATTTCAGAGTGATTTCTTTTTTTCCATGTGAGAACTAAAGAGAGGGTACTTCGTGTTACAACAGAAATTATAAAATAAGTAAAGGTAATCACTCAGTGCTTATTAGAGACAGTGAGCAGTTGTCAGGCACAAACAGAATTGAAAAATGTTGTTAAGCTTTCAACTATTTAATACTTCAACTGCATCTTTGCTTTTCTTCTATCATCCATGCCTGTTCTCTCCTCTATTTTTATTGTTTTTCTCATTTCCAGCTACCCATTTACTTTATATTTTATGAACACGCACTCTCTGATGTCCAGTCAATATACACTTACAATGTTGTAATTACAGTGATGAAAGACAATTTCAAATAAGCTATGTAGTGTGTTAGGTTGGCTGGTGGTACAACAAGAGCAGTCAGGTGACACAGTTTACATAAGACTGACAGTGTGTTAGATGTATCAAGAGCAATAGTGCGACAGAAAGACTGAGCAGCAATCTGCAGCTGTTTGCTTATGATGCTGTGGTGTTCAGGAAGGCGTCATCATCGAGTGACTGTAGAGGGATACGAGGTGACTTAAACAAAATTTCTAGTTTGTGTTAGGAATGGCAGCTAGCTCTAAATGTAGAAAAGTGTACGTTAATAGATGTACATGTATAAATCAAACACATCCTTTACAACTCATAGTAAAAGAACTGAAAAATTAATAATGAATGAAGATCAGTTACTGGCGATTGGAACTGCTAACACTGAAGAGGGTTATATTAAAGAACTGCAGAAACAATACAATACAAAGTGATACCTGAACACAATTTAACATCACATGCAGTATATTTCTGTAATCATAGTTTGATGGGAGGGAGGGAGGGAGGGAGGGAGGGGGGGGGGGGGGAAAGAGAGAGAGAGAGAGAGAGAGAGAGAGAGAGAGAGAGAGAGAGAGAGAGAATAATGAAAATTACGTTTTTAATCAGGGACTGTTTTCTAAAAGGGATCTGTCTGCCTAATTACGAAACACACACAAATGCACTTCGTGAAAGTGTATCAGTATTCTGTTATCAAAACCCTTTGCATTCTAGAGTCTTTACACATTTTTATTTCTTAAATTTCTCAGACTGTAGAGATACATCATCTTAATTTTTGCGGGTAGGCATTCAAGATTACAATGGACTAATATCTGGAACTATCTTTGCTGCAATCTATTTGTGTAAAAATAGCAACTGTAAGTACACTACTGGCCATTAAAATTGCTACACCACGAAGATGACATGCTACAGATGCGAAATTTAACCAACAGGAAGAAGATGCTGTGATACACAAATGATTAGCTTTTCAGAGCATTCACACAAGGTTGGCGCCAGTGGCGACACCTACAACGTGCTGACATGAGGAAAGTTTCCAACCGATTTCTCATACACAAACAGCAGTTGACTGGCGTTGCCGGGTGAAACGTTGTTGTGATGCCTTGTGTAAGGAGGAGAAATGGGTACCATCACATTTCCAACTTTGATAAAGGTCGGATTGTACCCTATCACGATTGAGGTTTATCATATCGCGACATTGCTGCTCACGTTGGTCGAGATCCAATGACTGTTAGCTGAGTATGCAATCGATGGGTTCAGGAGGGTAATATGGAACGCCGTGCTGGATCCCAATGGCCTCGTATAACTAGCAGTCGAGATGACTGTAATAGATCGTGCAACTACGTCTCGATCCCTGACTCAACAGATGCGGACGTTTGCAGGACAACAACCATCTACATGAACAGTTCGACGACGTTTGTAGCAGCATGGACTATCCACTCAGAAATCATGGGTGTGGTTACCCTTGACGCTGCATCAGACAGGAACTCTTGTGATGGTGTACTCAACGAGGTACCTGGGTGCACGAATGGCAAAACGTCATTTTTTCGGATGAATCCAGGTTCTGTTTACAGCATCATGATGGTCGCATCCACGTTTGGCGACATCACGGTGAACACACATTGGAAGCGTGTATTTGTCATCGCCATACTGGTGTATCACCCGGCGTGATGGAATGGGGTGCCATTGGGTACACATCTCGGTCACCTCTTATTCGCATTGACGGCACTTTGAACAGTGGACGTTACATTTCAGATGTTTTACGACACATGGCTCTACCCTTCATTCGATCCATATGAAACCCTACATTTCAGCAGGATAATGCATGACTGCATGTTGCAGGTCCTGTACGGTCCTTTCTGGATACAGAAAATGTTTGACTGCTGCCCTGGCCAGCCCATTCTCCAGATCTCTCAAAAATTGACAACGTCTGGTGAATGGTGGCCGAGCAACTGGCTCGTCACAATACACCAGGCACTACTCTTGATGATCTGTGGTATCGTGTTGAAGCTGCATGGGCAGCTGTTCTTGTACACGTCATCTGAGCTCTGACTCAATGCCCAGGCATATCAATGCCATTATTACGGCCAGAGGTGGTTGTTCTGGGTACTGATTTCTCAGAATCTGTGCACCCAAATTGCGTGAAAATGTAATCACATGTCAGTTCTAGTATCATATATATTTGTCCAATGAATCCCCGTTTAACATAAAAAAATGGTTGAAATGGCTCTGAGCACTATGGGACTTAACTGCTGAGGTCATCAGTCCAAGAAGGGTTCTAGTTTTGGTCAAATGCAAAAGGACACTTTTAACATTGTATTTTCTGAGGATTCTTGAAATTTTTGAAGACATACTTCCTTCAAAGGGTAAAAAAGCAACTGATCTACAAGTGTCCATTAATGAAAAGCACGAACAAGCAAACTGAAAAGCACAAACAATTTGATGATCAGTATATCCATTTTGCCTGAAAACGAAATGATGGTGAAGAGAGCTTATGCTATTTCAGATTCTGATAATTTGATGCAGGAACTGGATTATCTTAAGGTTGTTTTCAAGTCAAATGGATACACTGATCATCAAATTGATTGTGCTTTTCAATTTGCTCATTCGTACTTTTCAACAATGAACGCTTGTAAATCAGTTGCTTTTTTTGCCTTTTGCAGGAAGTACTTCTTAGAAAATTTTAAGAATCCTCAGAAAACACAATATTAAAGGTGTCCTTTTGCCCTTGGTCAAAACTAGGGCCCTTCTTGGATCTGTCAAAGATGATTCAGACTGGGGTATATAAAATCCGCTGTCATTGCAGAAAGGCTTATATTGGATTGACTATTTGCACACTTCATGAGCAATGTGTGGAACATTAACATCACACACATTTGCTGCACTCTGAAAAATGTGCCTTTGCTGAACAAGGTCTTGATGAAGGACATAATATGTCATTTAGAGATATGCAAATTATTGCTCTGGCTTTCCATTACTGGGATTGTGTACTTCAGGAATCCATCAAAGTAAGATTAGCCAAAGACATTATTAATAGAGATAAAGGTTTTTTTCGCAGAGGGCAGCCCTTCTTGTGCACACGCAGTGGCCTTTTCTTGGGGTATAAAGGAGACACTGAGTCTGATGTTACCTCAGTTTTGGCAAGATTGTGCACCTGCAATATCACCTAAAGATAGCAGCCAGTTAGACCATCAACATACCGTGTCATCAGGACGATGAAATTAGGCTGTGAAGAGCATCATCAAGAGCCAGTACTTCTCCCCTGATGTCAAAGTGCACAATGTGTCAGTATGAGAGTCTAAATGGGTTTTATCTTACTATGTCATTCTCACTCATACAGCACAGTGTTGAAACAGTGATGCATCTGTGGAATCAGTGGCTATACATGGGCGATACACAAAGGGTACTGCACCAAGCTACAATAGGACCACAGCACAAGATGAATGTCATCTCATCTACATGGCTGTAACAAAACATTAGAAGAACCAGTATTTGAATAAGACGATGCAACTGTTATCATGTCATCATTGTATACAGAACTCAAAGATGATAAGAATATGGCGAGAGAGATTAGGGCACATACAGAGGCATAGAGACAGCCACTTCTACCTGGCTCAATAAGGGAGTGGAATAGGACAGAAAATAGAAAATATTGGTACAATGTACCCTCTAACATGCACTGTACAGTGACTTACTTAGTGTATATATGTATTGGAAAAAATGGCAACACCAAAAAATAATTACCATAATGTAAAATAATAAAATTTCGGGAATACATTTGTCTATGTAACATATTTAAATGATTAACATTGCAAGATCACAGGTTAATGTAACTGTGAGATAAGCCACTGAAAATGTGAAATGCTGGTACATTAATAACTGGAGTAACTGCTAGAATATTGAATGCAAGCATGCAAATGGTAGGAAAACAGTGACTGGAATGCTGTTTGTGAATGGCAGCACAACACGTCAAATCACCAGACTGAGGTACAAATTTGCAGTCAGAATGTGTAGGATAACCATGAGAGTGCTTCTGCTGTCATATAAAATCCTATCCCAGACCCCATGGCTCCAGGTGTAGGTGCCAGTGTGTCTAGCGCACAGACTGGTTGGTTGCATGCCCTCAACTGGCCTCCCACTAACCAACACACGGGTCATCACTGAGACCAAGGCAGAACCAACTTTCATCAGAAAACACCACACACCTCCATCTTGCCCTCTAATGAGCTCTTGCTTGACTCCATTGAAGTTGCAAACAGCAGTGGTTTGGAGTCAGTGGAATGTACGATACAGGACATTTGGCTCACAGCTGTCCCTGAAGTAACTGTTCCGAAACAGTTCATTGTGTCACTGTGATGCAACTGCCACTCAAATTGCTGCTGCACATGCAGCCTGATGCACCAGAGCCATACGCCAAAAACCTTCCCACTCGGTAGTGCCATATGGCCGTCTGGAGCTCTGTCTTCTTGTGACTGTACATTCTCGTGACCACCACTTTCAGCAATCATGTACAGTGACTACATTCCTTTCAAGTTTTTCTGCAATATTGAAGAAGTAACATTCAGCTTTTTGTAGCCCTGTTACAAGATCTTGTTCAAACTCAGTGAGGTGTTAATAATGGTGTCTTTGTTGCCTTAAAAGCATTCTTGACTAGCATCAACTCACCATGTCCAATCTCAATGGTAATTAATGCTCATGACCATGACAGCGTGTATTTCAAGCAAATCTGATCTGCGTCATCATAGTGGCACTACTAGCAACATTGTGATGCTCCTGGCATGAAATTTGAATAGACATCATCTTTCAGCTGTAGAATCATGCCTACCAACTTTTGTTTATGTTGTACAACTCCCTCTTGGTGTTGCATTTTCTTTTTTAATTTTTTCCCCCTGCTGAGGTATGTAGATGGATAGTTTTACACACAATGTTGAGCCGAAGATTCAATATTGGAATGGGTGGAGATATATCTGTGCAAATTGCTTTATGCTATTTGCAGCAGGCTGCCACTACATTGGCTTTCATAGTCCAGTAAGATCTGAACTGTTACAGTATGTGATCATCATTAGTGTGCTATAAGGCAAAATTTAGTGTTTTCAGAAAAGTTTTACTCTTAGTGACCGCAACTGGCAACCTCAATTGCTGAGCAGTACAGCACATAAATACCAAGTGTGACATGTATTAATTCAGTTGGCTACAACATATTGCAGTGAGCTACGCTGCATCCAATGTGTAGTAGTGGTTAGTGTCACTGGCTGGCATGCTGCAGATCACCAGTTCAGATTCGATCACCAGCAAATATTTGTGATTTAGTATTTATCATTTCTAGAAGATTCTCAAAATTTCGTGTGTTTGTAATATTTATATATTGTGGAATATTCAATGTTTGTATAAATAGCAACTCGCTCCATGCTGGTCTCGGTTATAAATGTGCTTTCAGTGCTAAGTGTAGTAACTTACTGAAGACCCTGATTTTGGATCTGGAATATCACCATGGCCCCAACTAGGCAACATAAAGGCCATTGCCTATACAGACGGGGACAGGAATACAAGGAGTACATCGCTTCCAAGATCCGTATATTTGGGAGACCAACTAATTCCAAGATAGCAGTAAATCAGCTGGACCTTAGGCATTCATCAGAGATTTCTGGACATGTTGACCAAGACCATTGAAATGGCAAAGAATTTGATTGAGTCACCAAATGCCACAGGTGGGATGGCATAATGTGTTGGGCACATGTGTACTTTTACTTGGGTGGCACAGCCCAGCAGTGGTTTGAGAACAATGAAGAGAAGCCTGATAGCTAGGATAAATTCCAGGCTGAACAGAAGAAAATATTCAATGTAAAGTAATTGTGAGACAGTATTAGCTGCAACATGTCCTTGACTTCTGATATTTCTGAAATTGGCATTTTTTAATGTTTTATTAAGTTTTCAAAGATTATGTCTATTGCTTTTTCAGTTGGTACATTCGTAAATAGGTTAGTTACATCAAAAAAGGCAAACCTGGCACCTGCAGGAATATTTATATCTTTAATTTTCGTTGCTAATTCACTTGTGTTCTTAACTGAGTATGATTTATCAAATGCATAGTACTGTTTCAGAATTTTGTACAGTAAATGGGGGACTCTGGAGGCAGGTGTATTTTTAGAATTAACAATAGGCCTCAATGGAACTTGAGGTTTATGGATCTTAGGTTGAGCTCTCAGTCTTGGGGCTGTGGGATTTATTAAAATGTATGTTCTTGCTTGTTTTTCTGTGAAGAGGAAATTGCTTTTATTCTGATTTTGTTTTGGAATTTTATAGTTGGATCTTGTTTGAGCTTTGTTATGTTGTTTTCTGAAAAGAAAGTCAATGTTTTAGTGATGTATTCATCTTTGTACACAGAGTACTCTCTCTTTATTTAGAAGAAAACACTCTCAAGAGTGAGACAGATACAATAAAGAGCATTTTCATAACCAATGACTACACAGCGAAAACAATTGACTTTAGACAGACAAATACACAAAAGCAAGACAACAACAACGAATGGCCACACTGTGAAAGAAGAGAAAATACTCGCCAGTATCCCACACCTGAGCACACGTCACAAAAAATTGCTAACCTAAAAAAAAAAGTGGCAGTTTCATTCTCAACTAATATTAAGTTAGGAAACTTACTCGACCATAACATAAAATCAAACATGCAAACATACAACAAAGTATCACGTCCCAGTTGTCGTGCCTACTATGTAAAGAGAACAGGCAGAAACTTCAAAACCTGTTTTCAAGAACACATAAATGCTTTCAGGCTCAACCACTTCGAAAAATCAGTTATTGCATAATGTATGCTGGAAACGAAACATGGCATCAACAATGTATAAAACAATTTGGTAGTACTACATAATGAAGCAACTGGTAAGACCCTAAATCTGTTAGAACAACTGGAGATATACCTCCACAAAATCAAAATGAAGAATGTACGTTAAATGAATGGACAGATTTCGCACGCCACAGCTATTTCAGTAATTTTAAAGACCTATTCTAAAGTTATTTGCTGCATATGTCAATTGTTTAATAATTATATCTTTAGCACTACAAATAAATTCTGTTGAATTAAGTGATATGTACGAAAAGACAGAGAAAAGAATGTGTGCTGGTGCTAAAATGTTAAAACTGATTTTCTTGGGTTATTTGGTAGGTTTACACTGTTCATCTTTTCCACTGTTTCGCACATATTTTCTGTGTTTGACTTACAAAATTCATAACCTACCATCAAACCTTTTTGTGACAGGAATATGCATTTCACCTCATTCAAGAGAAAAAATAAAGCATGTATTAAGACAAATTACACCTGATGATGGACCCACAGAGTCCGAATTGCACTGCGTACTTAAAAAAAACAACCACGAAAAGTTGTGACTGAAGGCGTTTTTTAATTCATACCTCCAGTGTAAAACATTCAGTGAAAATCAGCAACAAGCCTACATAGTGGAACAACTATTGAACTGGGCTTAACAGTATGAAAGAAATGACACACACACACACACACACACACACACACACACACACACACACACACACACACACACACACACACACACACTGTTTTGGCCTTATGCCACACTCTGAATTCAAATATGACATAACCCAATAAAATCTCACATTTGATAGAGTTTCAAAAGACACAAATCAAGCTTCTGTGGAAAAAGAATGTCAACAACGAACAAATTCATCAACAGGTGCCAGTATATCAATGAAACACAACAGAAAAGAACTGGATGAAAGACAAAAGGAAGGAAGATTTGGATTCAACATCCTGTCAACATCTACATCAGCAGAGATGGAGCACAAGGTTGGAATATTTCAAGGTCGGGGAAGGAAATTACCAAGGCCCTTTCAAAGGAACCATCCTGCATTTGCCTGGACCAATTTACGGAAAGCACAGAAAATCTAAATCTAGACAGCCGGATGCAGATTTGAACCACTGTTGTCCTGAATGCAAGTCCAGTTCGCGAACAACCACTACACCACCTTGTTTGTTTAGATGAAAGAAGTATGACAGGCTCTTGAATGCGGTCCCTATGACAATTGTGAAAGGCAACCAGGACTTTGTCTCTCCATACAGCAGGTAGTAAGAGAAGAGATACAGCAGTTTATGGTAGACAGAATTGTTGGATAAAGTACACAAGAGACAATAGCCACTGATGTTGAACCCATACGTCAGGAGGTAACATAGAACATTGAAGAGAAGGTGTATCAGTCTTCAGCACTGTTCTCTGCCACCAGTTGAAGGTGAGACTCTTGCCAACTCAGAATTATGCTGTAGCTGTTAAATGACAACCCAGCATTCGACCAATGCAGTTACAATCAACTCCATCAAGTATAATGCCCCTGAGAAGGACAGACATTTGAGGGCTGGTGTACAATACACCAGTCTGTTTCCACAGTGAATGTCCTGAATATATTGTATGCTACTACTGAAAGAGACAACGAGTATTTGATGACTATTACACTTCAAGACATAAACCATCACAACATTTCTATTCATGTAAGTCAACTGCAGACATTTACAATCAACCTGTCGGACAAAACACATCACCGGATTGCAGGCGAGGTCACTTCTCAACACACTGTAGTCATTCCCTGTCACCGTAAATAAGTACCAAGCACTTGGCTAGCCACCAAATGCATGAAAACTAAGTGAGGTGACTTTCTACTATGGAGGTGAGAGTTTCACAAGTGAAAACCCACCATGGACAACAGTTACCAAAATGTTATGAAATCTCACTGACGTCATCACTGATGGCCAACCTGTCTGGGTACCAGTTGACTCAGGGGCTTCTTTTCCTGCTTTGACAGAATATAGTCACCACAAGCAGTTTTAAACTGTAGAAGATCAGAACTCCAGATTGACGGAACTGTTATAACAAGCACACACAACAAAGGCTGCTCTGGGCCATTGTTGCAGTTGAAGACATTGTTATCCCACTGTTATCAACGAGATGTCTTCCAGTCATCATCAATCTAGATGCTCCCTTAAACACTGAAGGGTTTGTCAACTATAAAAAGTTACTCAGTCTCGCAAAATAAATCTGCATACCTGTAATGACCACAAGTATTGCATGTTGTAAAGGAGAACTTTGGATCAGTAGCTGTAAAGAGAAACCACAACTTATCTCTAAAGGTACAAATGTACCAACAGCCAAATAGTTTGTGACTGGCAACTCTGTGCCACTGATGAAGAATCAGGTCCACTACCACTACAAAAAACACAGTGCAGGAAACTACTATCAGACTACCAATTGGATCTGTCTGACTGGGGACCAATGCCAGTGAGAGTTAGTCACTTTGTACCAAATTCTGGATGCTTTCAAATCCAGAGTAGAGAAAAGAATGAACAGGTGTCCCAAGGTAAAACACTGTATCAAGATGGAGGATCATCCACCAATCAGTCAATGCTCATGTTGTGTGTTGTTGGCTAAACAGCACACGATTTTGAAGAAGTAGAGAAAAAGATGCATGATGGCATTATTGAACCTTTAGAGTGTCCTTGGTCCTCTCCTGTGGTCCTCACGAAGAAAAAGGATGGCACTGGACATTTCTACATGACTACCTACGACTGAACAAAAAAAGTCAGTCAGTCAGTCTAGTCACTGACGTGCACTGATGACACATTAAACTACTTGAATGGAACAAATTATTTCTCAACTATGGATATGCAGATAGGCTGCTAGCAAATACAGTTTGGCAAGGCTGCCAAGGCAGAGACTGCCTTTGTAACTCCTGACAGCCTCCACGAGTTCAAAGTTACGCCGTCTAGACTGTGTAACGCTCCGGTCACATTCAAGCTTATGATGAACAACCTGCTTTGACACATTAAATGGATGATGTGTTTTGCTCTCTGGATGACATTATTGTTGTTTTCAAATGCATTTGAAGAACATGTAAGCTGGCTAACAACTGTGCTGAAGTGTGTTCATACTGCAGGCCTTCGCCTGAATCCTAAAAAGTGGTGCCTCTGCTTCAACCAAGAAATAAAAATCTTTGGCAACCCAGTTAATTGCTGCTGAACATAGGGAAGATCCAGCTTTTTAAAACTATAGAAGCCTTGAATAAGAAATAACTGACAAAAGGAGAATTCCAGTTAATAAGCAGAACATTGTATAGGAGAAATTACGATCCAAGAGAACATAAATGGATGCTCCATCATCCCAGCTCGTCTACTGCCAGCTATCTTGGAGTATTTCCATGGCACTCTAACATTTGGTCACCTCAGATTCATGAAGACTCTACACAGAACCCCGGTATCACTGACCAGGACTCTACCAAACCATTAGACAATATGTGAGGCACTGAATGGAAACGACAGCAGTGGAAACTTGTGCCACAGTTGCCTCCATGGAATCCAATTCCAACTCAGCCCGCAACTGTACCATTCTACTGCACTGGAATCTACCTTTTTGGGATGTTCCAAAAGGTGACATATGGGAATTGATGGATAATAGTCTGCACTGGCTACCTCATCAGCTACGCCATCAGCAAAGCTGTGCTGAGTGCCAAAGCTCTTGAAATTGCAAGGTTCTTTGTAAAAGGCCTAATTCTGAAGCAGAGAGTAACCCATGTGATCATCTCTCATTACGGAAAAGTTTTCCAGTCAAGACTAGCATTATAAGTAATCTCATGTTGCGACAGCAGCCATAGGATGACAGCTACTTACCATAAAAAGGCAAATTTCCTCACAGAACACTGTAATAAGGTTTTAGCAGAAATGCACTTGATGTACACAGACGTCAAACAGAGAGAGTACAGTACAATGCTACACATTGTAACTTTTGGTTATAATACAGTGAAGCAAGGCAGAACAGGATCCACACCGTTCTTTCTGCTCCATGGTTGCAAAGAAGCTGGAACGATGATGGATACCTTTTTCCTGTTTCAAATCAGATGGCACTCAAGATGACTCCATGACATACCTTGTCACCAGGACCAACAAAGCAAAACAGTTGGCTTGTGTACAGTCACTGGATACTCAGTATGTCACAGCACTATAACACCAAGAATTGGACAGTGAGGGCAGACTGAGAGACTTGATATACAGAAAGTCTGACGATCAGAAAAGTTACCAACGTGCTACTCTGGGTCATACCATATGCTTTGTCGCTTGTCAGACATCACATAGGAAGTGGAGGGCTATGCTCTTCATCAAGAAGGCAGAAATTGCAGAGACATAGTCCATGTTCTCACTACCACAGTCTTGAGGCACTTACGGGGACTTCTTTTTTGAGGAAACTTAGGGCCCACTCAATGACTGATAAGCTTTGACAGGAGGGGCCCTACCTTCGATACTCATCACAGTGAAGAGTACATGACAACACAACCTGAATGTAACATATGCTGCCATACAAAGAACTACTGACAAGATCTCCTTTAGATATTACAAGACAAGAGCTTGATTTTCTTTTACAATCCATATTGATCAATGAACTGAACTAAAGACAAGATAGTAGCTTTGACTCTGCAAATTTTACTATCTCAAGATGGCCTTAGGCCTGAAATTAGTGACAGTACAATAAAAAATCACTCGTTGGCTTCAACGAGAACTTCTGAAAGGGTGGGTCACTGTTCTGTGCAATGCTGAGAGTTGTGCTGTAACCAGAGTGGAGTAGTGGTTAGCATTGTGGCTGGTGTGCTGCAGGTTGCCAGTTCAAATCCGATCACCAGCAAGTATTTGTCATTAGTATCATTTCTAGAAGATCCCCAAGTTCCAGAATATTCTATGTCTGTATATACAGCACCATTCTTTACACTGTAGGAAATACCGTAACGAGCTACAAATATTTCTGAAGGGATTTTGTTTTACCGTTACTATTTTCTGGCCTAAGCCCATTGTCAGACAGTGGCATTGACTTCTTTGAAAGTTTTATAGTTGCATCTTCATGAACAGCCCTCCTTTAGATATTACAAGACAAGAGCTTGATTTTCTTTTACAATCCATATTGATCAATGAACTGAACTAAAGACAAGATAGTAGCTTTGACTTCGCAAATTTTACTATCTCAAGATGGCCTTAGGCCTGAAATTGGTGACAGTACAATAAAAAATCACTCAAAAAACAACCTTGTGGCTGGTTGCAATATTTTGTAAACTATAATTTAAGAAAACACCTGTTGTGTTCTCTAAGCAAAATTGATAAAATAAAGCACCGCACTGGCTCCTGGAGTTCAGGTCCATTCTCTCTGTATGTTGGTGTCCATAATAAACATGCTTTCAATGTTAAGTGGTATACTGCACTGACAATGGTCTTTTCGGATTTGGACTTACTAATGGTTATGATGTGACAACATAATGTCAACACCCCTGTGGATTGTGGGCAATATGACCCGAAAACTCAGGAAGTTGAGAGAGAGATTTAGAAACTGCTCTCTTTCAGGGTATAAAGTACATATTCTTCTTAGCATTGCTGTTTTCACCAATGTTGGTATATATTCTTTGATGCAAAAAATCAATCTCTCTGTACATTCTTTGAAGCAAACACTTGTGTCAAACAAATTTCTTAATCACAAATCTTACCCTCCAACTGTTCCTCACTGCACAAATTGCACATGAAATTACACTCCTCTTACACACAATAGATGTGTATTCCACAGAAGTGAAGAAGAGAGTGCAGTGATACAGCACAGAGTTGAATGGCATAATAAGAATATGCAAATATCCTAGAAAGTGAAATGAAGTGCAATGTATTTTAGGAACTCACTACTCACTGTTCAAGAAACTTTCTTGAGAACAAGTGATACAAAATTATGAAGAATTTTAATAATGTTTAAGATTTCACCTTTCTTGCACTTATTTGAGTTATTGTAAAATTAATTTATTATCTATGAAAAGTGTTCGTTTCCTTTAAATTTTCAGCAGAAGCTGTAACATTCACATACTCAACAGCTTACATCAACATGGAAACATACTCCAGCAACAGCCATGTGTAGTGAAAATGTATACGAAGTTAGCTAAGATTCTCTGAATATACAGCCAAATAAATCAGCTATCTGACATTACCCTCTTACATAAAGCATGCACTAGTCTGAATAATAGTGTCACAGCTTGGGGATAGCAAGAGAAGGGGAGAAAGCATTATAGTGAAAAGCTGAGATCATTTCCATTTCAAAATGCAGGCCTTTAAAACTTTTTCCAGTTGTCTTGCAGTGGGGCATTTTGCATATTTCAATATAGGTTACCATATTTACTCGAATCTAAGCCGCACCTGAAAAATGAGACTCGAAATCAAGGAAAAAAAAAATTCCCGAACCTAAGCCGCACCTGAAATTTGAGACTCGAAATTCAAGGGGAGAGAAAAGTTTTAGACTGCACCTCCAAATCGAAACAAAGTTAGTCCATTGTAATATGAGACACAAATTAGGTCAAATGTATGACTATACAGCTACAGTAGTTTGGTTCGAGTCATAAGCTTAGCAGTTAAGCTTTACCAGGTAGGCATTGCTATGCGTCAGGTGCTCCGTCCGTATTTATACAGCTACCCTTCCTTTTTCACATGCTTCGTCTGGTTTGAAATGATTGCCTATTTTTCTTTGATCTGATAAGTGCCGTTCGCTTTGGTATAGGTTTTTACGTCACTCTAAGCTGAAAATTCATGATTGTACTGCGTCATGCATTGTTTGTCGCATTCTGATAATGAGTGTTTACGGCATGTCATCGCTCGCGGCATGACTTGCTTTTGTGCACGCTACCGCCGCTTACAATTAAAAGAAAAAAGAGGAATCATCTCATCTCACTAGCGAAACAATGGCAAGAGACTGCTATTTGTTGTTACTTACACTGCTGCTTTCTTTGATAATGATAAACAAGAACCAAATAATAGACTGCGTATGATAGAAGATGTTCTAAATGAGAGTTTATCGAAAATTTTTGTCCGTCTGAAAATCTTTGCAGACGTGTCTTTAGTACATTACATTCTGCACAGAAATTAGAGTCATCTTAGATTTAAAAATCTAGTCAGTTGCCTTGCTTCATTTCTGATTGGATCACTATTCGGCATAAGAATAATACAAATATAAACATGACATGATACGTATGTTCTTCCGCGTTTGCTGTTTTCTCACTCTTAGTTCCGTAGTTTATTAGGCAGACAGGATTTAAATGAGATAGCAGCAAACTCGAAAGAACACATGGCAAAATGTTTACATTCGTATTATTCTTATGGTGCAGAGAATACTGCATGTGATTCACAATTCATAAAAGTTCCTATTAGCAACCATCTCTTGTCACAGGTAGGAAAAAATTCAGAACGTAAAGTTAGCCATATTGACAGACAAAGATCCCAAACAGTCTTGCCAGTCGGATTTTCGTAGTACATTGAAAGGTTGCTACATTTGAAGATGAACAATACGGAAAATGTATTTACTTCGTTGGATAATGTATGAAAATGCAGTGTTCGAAACTTGGGGCGGAGAAAAAAGCTCGTCTTCCACCTTTTTTTTAATTTGTTTACTGACGCAGAGGTTATGGCACCAGTATTTATCTTTTTGCCTGCAAAGTATGTCTGAGTAGCGCTACATATATTCGACGGCAGACGTTAGTTGTGGCGGCACCTACCAACATTTTTCAGAACTTCCGCTTACTCTGCACTCGATTCTAAGCCGCAGGCGGTTTTTTGGATTACAAAAACCGGAAAAAAAGTGCGGCTTAAATTCGAGTAAATACGGCACCTATAAAATGGCGGGGAGGGGTTATAAAAATGGAAGGTCACATGCCCCAAGGATAAACAATAAAATATTTACTTTTCTTTACATTGGAATTTCAAAATTGCACTTTCATACTTTCAACATGATACTGATTTTGAATATATATGTTTACTACTGAACTTCAAATTCAAGATGATGAAAACATTCGAGGCCTGTAGCAAATATCTTTGTTCCTGAAAAACTAATTTCTCTGACTGTATTCAATATTTCCTACACAACGTGGTTAGCCAGTGTCCAATGAGACAAATATTGTTTACTGCTGAATTCACTGCACCCCATGATTCAGGTTACCGAATATGTTTTGTAACAGTTGATACAACTAAGAGTTTCTTAAAGTATGTTCTTCATAAAGGCCATAATATTATGTGCATCTTGGTTAACTGATAATTTTACTAAAACACTGAGGTATGTTAAATACAACTATAAATTTTTTTGTCTGCATGAGACCGAAGGAGATACATGTGTCTGATATGCCATGAAGAGTAACTCATTTGCTAGTTACTGTCACACAAGTAGATATGAATGAGTAATGTGAAAATGTTTCATCTCCTCCATTCACAACATCCACTACTGATGCCTGTATTTCCTTATCTGTGATCATGGCTCATCACTCAATGACAATTCCTTGTTTATGAATCATCACCTACAAGTATTCACACCAAAAATTTAAGGTGTTCTTGGGCAAATCATTAATCACTATATTCATGCCTTTGTTTCAATTAAAGCCAAAATACAGGACATCTGTATAATGTATGGTGACATGAGAAGTAATTCAAAATAGGGAAACGCCGGTTAAAAAGAAAATTTCTACGTTAAAAACAGAGGTTTTGAAATCAAGAATTTGACTATTGACAGAAAAGAAATTCAATTTGTAGCTAATCAGTTAAAGTCGTTCTATGGACAGTAAGAATTAATGCAGTAAATGTTAATTTAAACCCACTTTCCTGAGGTATGCACAGTTCTTAAAAAGTTACGAACATTTGTCAACCACTACAAGGACCATTTTTGTTTCTTGTTTTTGTACAAATGACTTCTTTGAACAGCTGCAATAAAGTCCATAACATCTGAACCTATCCCGTTTCAATAAATCAATTATGCTCCTATGGTGACCATGGACATAATCATGAGTCATTTTGAGCAATTTTTATATTAGAATAACAGTTTCAGTCCGTATTTTAAAAATCAATATACATAAATTCTGAGAAATGCTGGAGGTTTTGTAGAAATTATTTTTACTTTTCTCTCTCAAATG
The DNA here is from genome assembly GCF_023864275.1 of Schistocerca cancellata. Taxonomy (NCBI): domain Eukaryota; kingdom Metazoa; phylum Arthropoda; class Insecta; order Orthoptera; family Acrididae; genus Schistocerca; species Schistocerca cancellata. The sequence continues at coordinate 541,955,074 of NC_064629.1, read as the reverse complement.
GGCCAGCAGAAAAGCAACTGACTAAATGCAATATAAAAGAAGGATTAATACACAAAATAAATATTATTATGCAACAACAATTCCTGTGTGATGAAAGGTATCGCACAAAGTATAATTTTTCATACAATTTGTTACTTGGAATTGCAATGCAAGGTTATTAACATACATCTTTATAATACTGTTTTCAAACAAAATTACTTTAAAACATGCTTACACATATTCTGCACTGAGACATGCAATGAAGTGTAACACGTAGACCTACAGACAACAATAAAAATGCACAAAGACAATAATATACACACATTTCAATTCTTCAAGTATAACAATACACAACATTAAGACACTGTACAGTATTTACAACAACTAAATATATAATAAGCCAGCATACAAATAGAACACATCTGAAATAAATAACAGACAGTAACAAACTCTTTCCTTGTCTTACAAAATAAAATAAACAAACAAAAACAAAAGACTTTTATGATGACATCTTGCCTAAAATGCTACAAGCATTAACTGCTATGTGTAACATGAAGTCCAACTGTATTACCAGCTGACACACAATGAAAGCCTTAGTAAAAGGAGATACAATAATATACTTTTAGGAATAAAACATTGATCATATATGAATTGGATTCTCATAATGAAGAAACCTGTTCCTTAGAAAATTATGTACACTACCTGTACAACTGTTCATTTGGCATTAAACAGTCACAGCTCATTTGTACTACCAGTTACAACTTCTGATCATTTAGAAACCTTTTGTAGCTTACCAGATGTACATCTACACCTATGCAATCCACCATGACTTAGAAATGTGTTTTCAGTGTCATGTTTGAGAAAACTGCCTTTCAACATAATGAATCATGTGTAATTTCCTGTAAACTACTGTGCATCTTCAGTCTAAATGCTTGCATAGTTTTGATGTGGTCCATTCAGTTCATTTCTCTAAATGAATAAAACTACAGAAACATAAATCAGCTTTCTTCTTTGGTTATTTAACTTAAAAAGGAGCTGTGTTTGTTGCAAGGTGTCCATGAAGAAAGTGTGTGGAGAGCTGGAACTAATACTGTTGAGCCAAAATATTGTAACCACCTGCTTAACAGCTTGTTTTTCCATTTAGGAAAATAAATACATCACTGATTCTAAGTATCTGGGATCCGACAGTTTGTTGGTATGTTTATGGGGGTCTGTAGATTTATATGTCAATGTACAAGTCATGTAAATCATATAAATAACTGAAACTTCCTGGCAGATTAAAACTGTGCGCCTGACTGAGACTAGAACTCGGGACCTTTGCCTTTCGCGGGCAAGTGCTCTACCATCTGAGCTACCGAAGCACGACTCACGCCCGGTCCTCACAGCTTTACTTCTGCCAGTATCTTGTCTCCTTCTGTAAAGTTTGGAAGGTAGGATAGCCAACCATTTAGCACCTAGTGGTAGTTTCATTATCCTCCTACTTCTTTCTGTAGACATGACAGCAGCACATGAACATTCAACCAGCTTTGCCATTTTCAAGATAGTTGTTCGCAGGCTCCGTGCAATAATAGTCTGCCTTTTGTCAAAGTCATTTATCTCAATGGATTTCCCCATTTGCAGCCCATATCTTCAACACGGTAATCCCCTGTCTGTGTCTGCTCCACTTACACACGTTTGTTACCGCGTCAAGTGCCCGCAAAGCCTCCAGGCTGCATCCACTGTTGCAGTGGGCAGTGGTCATAATGTTTTGGCTGATTAGTGTATGTTATAAACTGCTTATGACTGTGAAGCACATCTACAGACAGTGAGCATCATATTGGTCTCTCATTACTGTGAATGTGTATCCGATCTCTCAAGCTTTTCCTGCTGGCAGCAAGATCACAGAGGATCCCTGTCTTGCACCCACCTAGTGATGTGCAGTGATTAAGAGACTGAACCCACATTCAGGAAAAAGTTTCAAATCCCCAGCAGGTCATTCATATTTACAGTTTTTGTGGTTTCACTAAATCACTTAAGGCAAATGCAAGGATGCTTCCTTTCAAAGAGACACAGCTGCTGAACCTGAGCAGCTGTTTCACCCCTAATGACTTTATTATGAATGGTCTGCTAAACAATAATCTTTCCTGCTTCTTTTGCATGTATATTTCACTTCAACAACAGTGGCAGATTACATGTGGTCTTGAGGATGGTGTTACAGAAAACATATGTCGGAAAAAGCCACAAACAAGTCTGAGGCAGGGGCTGTTACTAAAAATGAGTCATGGGCTGGCAATACTTATTATGTATGTAGCAACACTTATTATATTTGTGCAGAAATTTCTCCCTCAACTTTATTCAAACAAAAACAAATCAGGGAAGTCGCATAGGCCATCCCACAAGCAACTGAAAATAGAGGGTACAGTGAGCTGTGGACCACTGGCAATCAGCATGAACACTGCATCTCACCTAGATGATGAGACCAGCCTCAGTTCCCTTCAAGGACTGTAAACATAAGTGTTCAGATTTTTAAAGCATCAATCCAAGAGCAAAACCAGTCCTCTGCTTTTGATGAAAGTGGGAAAGGATTATGTAAATCTTATTCCTTCTGAAATGTACTCGACTGCATATTTCTCAACGTGCACTGTATGATGGAAATCCGTGCAGTTATCATGGGAAAATGAGGGACACAAATGACTGCAAGTAGTCATTGTAGGGATATGGTGCTTGGGTGTAAGACAAGTATTTTTAACTTTTTTATGTGTAATGTGAAATTCCAAGTTTTTTAATGAATGCCTGCCACACTGCAAATAAGACAGGAACAACAATGCTATGATACCAGTAGTTAACTGCCAACGTGTTTTAAATTTCCTTATGCTGGACAGGCACATGAACCCAGAAACCAGCCTTTTACAAGCACTACTCTTTCTTCCAACAGTCCTAGTCCTGTAAGGTATGAAAGGGAATTTATGTGACATTTGGAAAGTAGGAGTTAGGTACTGGCATAAATGAAGATGTGGGGTCTGGTCATGGGTCATGCCCCAATAGTTCAGATGATACGAGCATTTCTCACAAACAATGAGGTTCTGTGTTCGTATCACAGTCCGACACACAGTTTTAACCTGGCAGTTTCAAAACAGTCCATGTTCCACTGCAGAGAGGAAGATTCGTTCTGCCAAAGTGTTAACTACAAAATCAAACAATTCATTTTTCTACAGAAAGTGGTGATGCTTTTATATTAGGCATTAACATCAGTATGAAATACAAAGTACTGGGCTGGAAATTTTTAACAAGAAGTGTTAGACTTATAAAAAATGAAGAACAACATGTATGTGTGCATTGTGAAAACAATAATAAGAAAAACATTGTGAAATGATCAGTTTTTAGCTAAGTAACATGAAATTGGCTTTTTTAACAGATATCATGTAATTTTTAATTTTGCTGTATAAAAATATTATAATTCTCATGATGGCAGTTTATTAATAACCCTAACTGACAGATAATGAATGATAAAATTGCATTTTGTCTTCTACTCTCGTCAAGCCTGAGGCTCATGTATAATTTTAAAATAATGGTTAATTTCCTGAGTAATAGTCTTTGATGTGATGACGAAAATACCACCAAATTTGACCAAAGTAATACTGAATCTGACAACACAACTGATTTTAGGAAAAAACACAAAATTTGCCAAAAACATCACCAAATTTGACAATAAATAACACTGAAGTTGGCAACAATAAATAACAGCGAAACTGGTAAAAAAATAACACAGAATATGTCAAAAAAGCAACAAATTTGGCAACAAACCTCACACCCAATTCGGTAAAAAGGTACTAAATTTGCAATAAAAGCACCGAATTTGGAAAAAAAGAACAGTGAATTTGGAGAAAAGTAACAATAAAGTTGGCAAAAAATAACACTAAATTTGGCAAAAAAATAACACTGAATTTGGCAAAAAATAGCACCAACCTTGGCCACAAAAAAAGATTCTTTCCTGTCCCTATTTTAATAACAAATGGATGTGGTTAGGTTGTGAAGTATCAAGGAAGTCACTTGCAAAGTATCTTAGAAAAACTATAACATCATTACGCTTCAGTAAGGTATACCAAACGCAACATCTACTTGTTATTAGAAACTATCCTGATAAACATACCAGCTTCTACCGTCTGTACATTCAGCAATAGTTTGAGAGCACTTGTCCTTTCCTGTCCTTGCATCCCACTTCAGTAGCCAATATTTTGTAACCTTGAATGGAGAGCATGAAAGAAATCATAAAAGAAATCAAATTCTATTTAATACCAAAGGTTTTTGTGTTGTGCCACTTTTTCCAACATTTAATGGGAGCTATGACACAAAACATCTGCAAAACACAGCCTGAACACTATGAAAACTGAGTTCATCAGGAAGTCTCGTAGGTTAAGTTAATAGGTACAAAAGGAGGTGAATTGTGAAAGATACCTGTATATCATCTGAAGATGGATAGTATCATACCAAATATGTAGTGATTAATAAAACAATGAAAGACTATGAATATTACGGTTTGATAATCAGCTGTTTTTCAGTAAAGTTAAATTAACCTTCAACCAGTAATACAATTACTGCAACAAACCTAAACAATTTGCTGGAAGAAAGTAATTTTCAGCAAAATATTGACAAAGACTGTCAATTACAATAATTTATTGTATTGCAAGGCCTTTATCAAGCTACAGTGACCTTGTATACAGAAGATAAACATACTCCAGTAACAGTTACAAATCAGTGTAATACACTGTGTGTGTGTGTGTGTGTGTGTGTGTGTGTGTGTGTGTGTTTTCCAATTAAGACATTTCCCACAATAAAATGGCATAAGCCATGAAGTAACTGCCAAAGCAAATAAAACTGCACCTGTTTCTTGTGACAGGTGTTACGCAATGGTGCAGCATACACTGAAATTGAAGTTCGCCAGCTGACACAGCATTTTCCACTGCCCTGCCATCTGTACAGTGCAGATCGTGTTTTTCACTGTGCCAGCATGCTACACACTGTGCATATTCACAGCATCCACAGGGAACCTTTTTCTCGAGAAATCTTGAGGAAGATATTGGGTAAAAAGTAGCTACTTGACAACGAACTACAGTTGTTATGTTTTGAAATTAAGTAATCTGTTTGTGGAGTTTGTACTGAAAACTAATCACAGAAATCTTAAGCCTCCTTTTGCACTTTAAGTTATATAATGCTGGGTAAGAAATGTGGCTAACAGGTTGACACTGTTTTTAAAGCTGAAAGCAGATTCACATCCATTCCCAGTGCGCATTAAATAATTTGAATATAGCTGCAGACACGTGCAGTGTGAAACTGATTTGTTCAATTAGATAATCCTTTTTATGTCTGCAGTGTAAAAGCTGAGTGACCAATAAACATAAAACAACATTTAATAACTGCTCTCATTATTAAATACACAATGAATATAGCCTAGCTATTTGCGCATTGTGAACTACGCTGCTTCTTCAAACCCACCCCTTTCAAAGGTAAGTGGTTCTCACACCTACATTGGTTCTTTACAGACAATAAGTGATATATGTAACAGGTTTGGTTGAAACTGATCCTGTGGTTTAGGAGGAGATGTGATACATAAATACATCCATTTTTTATAATACATATGGGTTCACATACAAAAATGATGCTTCTTTCCTGAGGAGTTGAGAGAATCACAAACAGGTATGAGCACAGAAATTCAAGCACTTCAAGAAAGGTCGTCCGCTAAATAGAATTTCATTTGATGTCACCATTGTAAATTTGTTTATTTCATTTACTGTTGTTACCAGCTACCTTTTGCTTATGAAAGACAACTCTGAAAGCTTAAGCCAGCAACTATGTATCTGTAATTCTTCAGGCCTTTTTGGTGATCTGTTGACAACTTGAGGTGTCGGATATTCTCCTAATATCAGGCAGAATACCTGACACTTCAAAGATGTCAACAGAATGCTGGGAAAGCCTGATGCTGGTATCTGGCATAATGGCTGACACCTCAAAGATATCAACTATATATATGTTGATGATTATCTTGTATTAGTTTGATTCTGCTGGTTGAACATTATTACAACAAATTGCTTTTAGACTCGTTTTCATCAAATTATTGCTTTTTCATTTTTATTTTCATTATTTTCTTTTTTGCCTGCATTATCGAACGTCCTGCATATTACATTTTCATGTCTAATAGACTAGATGTAGCTATATTTACGGCTGCCACCACTTAACTACTACTATTGCTGACTTTTAACTATAATTATTTTAGTAAGTGCCATATACCAGAAAAATGTAATTTGAAGATAGACCAACACAATTAAGTAATTTCACTGTTGTGGAGTTAGCACTGACATCTGTTAGGTGCAAAAATATCACATCTCTGTGAAATACACACTCATTTCTGTGGGATCAATAATATTATAACTACAGCTGTTTATGTGTAACTTTACTCGTTCCACTTCCCTAAAATCTCTCCTCCCACTGTATTTCATAAATAAATGCCTGCAGGAAGAAGGAAAAAAGCTTGTGTATTGGGCAATTCAGTGAAGCCGCTGGTAATAAAGTGGCTTCATGTTACACAAGTGAGGTTCACCATACCAAGAACGCTATTAACTGAAAGGTGTTTTTGCATCAACATGAGAAGTTCTGAATATCCAAGATTTAACTTACGGGATGGTATTTTCTTGAACACTGTCTTCGCCATAAAGCCTTGAAACCTTTCTGCATAAAAGGCTGGCCTATGCACTGAAACGGTGTCCTGAAAATGTAAGCATGGATAACAACAACAACAACAACAACAATAACAACTATAATAATAATAGTAACAGTAGTAGTAGTAGTAGTAGTAGTAGTAGTAGTAGTAGTAATCACAATTATTATGCTTCAGAATAACTTTTGTTCGATACATTGAAGCAATTTGTTGAAATAGGAAAGAAGGAAAGAAAAATAATAAGGAAAATCTTGGAACCAAAATATGACAATGGGAAATAGAAATTTAAACATAATAAAGAAGCTTGTGAAAGAATAGAAACAATATTAGATAATCGAGGAAGAGAGGAGTTGTATTCTATGAACACATAAAAAGGCTGGTTAAAAAAGGATAGTTAAAGACTGTTAAGTTTTTTGACAGGATCCCAAAAGCATCAATAACATGTATCAAATAAGTTAATGCAGACCTGAGGGAAACTTGATGAAACAGAGGAAGAAATAGGAGAAAGAAAAGTTCAGAGCAAAAATAAGTTACATGGCTTCCAAGAAAAAACAAAGACAAAGACAGGCAACAATATGGGCAGAAGAAAGTGGAGAAAACATAGTGAAAGAATAAACTACTGGAAAGAAAGTAAGGGGGAAAAAACAAGACAAGTCCCTCATGTGGTCATTGGTAGGCCACACATGGAAGCATGCTCCTTATCAAATAACCATCAAGAACATTCCTTCCTGGACAAAACTGTACTTCAAACCTGACTTGATGACAACTTTAACTTCGAATGAGTGGGTTTCTACAGGTGTGGAATTGGCGAACCACCTGAATGTTGTCATTCTGTATTAGATAATGTCAAAGAATATATTTTCAATGATTATGTTTCTGTTGTGTCTAATAAACTAACTGAGAACACTGGTTGTGTCTATCTGCGATTCAGCATCTCCACTATATGGCAAGTAGCAATTTTCCTTTTCATAATATTGAGAACACTATTAAAATACATGTTGTGGCAATACAGATGAATTACAACTTACCATGAAAACCATAAGATGAAAGTCTATTTTAATAAAAGAAAGTATCTGTAAACACAAGTGCTCCTAGGCTGGCATGAATTAGTAAGATATTATGCACTTCGAACTTTGAAATGGACTGTGTTCACTTGCTGTCCTGTGTCACACTAAAGTAGTATTGAAAACTTTGCAGTTGGATTGTATGCATAAAGTAGTCAAGTTAAGAAATCACTCATTGCCATACTTTCATAAAGTAAGTTATGTCATCACAAAAACCAAAAATTATGTCAGCAGAAGCAGAAAACATTGGGACTCTATACAGGATCTATAAGATCTTCTCAGGTAAACTTCTTCAGTGTAAACAGAACAAAACAGCATTGGTAACATATGGGCGGGCCCACATGTTGCAATGGTTGCTCCAACTGTGCTTCGGAAGCTTCGCTGTGAAGCACTTGCACATCCTCCATACATGCCTGATCTTTCCCCATGTGATTTGCATATTTTGGAGCACTGGAGAAAGATATTAGTGGGCACTGATTTGCTTTGGATGAAGAGGTGCACACTTGGGTACAATCATGGTTCCACAAGCAACCAACCACAAACATTTTTCCATGAAGGCACTGACCATCTTGCCTCACAGCAGGATAAATGTATTAACAGTTCTGGTATTTACTTTTGAAATAATAAACAGATCTCTTACTTTTTTCCTCATCCGTCACCTATTAACTTGTCAGCCCTTTGTAATTACAACAATGAACCCTGTTGTTATATTTTTATTCTAATGATGATGTAGGTTTTCTTATTTTACAATTATTGAGTGCAATGTAATGCTGAATGATCTTTACAGTCACCATCAAATTTTAACAATATTTCTTCCATTGAAATTTAATGATTATTTTGATACTGTTAATTCAATGTGTGTACTGTTGTTATGAATAATTAAATGCAAGCTTCTGTCTACAGGAGCAAAGATAAACTTTGGCTAGAGCCCAGAGCTATACATCAATTCTGACAAATTTATTTAGCCTATTATCACTATCATCTGACTTTCTGGGAAGTGTCATTTGATGTAATGAGACACTCTACAGCTTCTACAGGATCACAAATGAAAAATTAAAGATCTACATATGTAACACATATTTATACCATAGTTTAACTAAAACCATACTTATAGTCCATTGTCCCAATAATATTAATCAACATAGTTTGCTTCATACTTCATATCACCTTTTACAGTATCATTTTTGCACGTGTAATGCTTCTTTGTGCACCTCCTTTCGCAAAAAACATTTTTACGTTATATGACAGGTTAAACATTGTTCATCTTGCAGTTGAATCACGCACCACTGTTTGCAAAACACCTCAAACCAAAAACAACATCTCTTGTATTTGACATCAATCTGAATAATCTGACATAACAAACATAGTCGTCAATTCACAAGCTGCCGATGATACAAAAATGACAACAGAGTTAACTGTTGTTATAACTGTATAACAAATATTATGATTTATATTTAAAAAGAAAGATGATGAGACTTACCCAACAAAAGCGCTGGCAGGTCGATAGACACACAAATAAACACAAACATACACACAAAACTCAAGCTTTCGCAACAAACTGTTGCCTCATCAGGAAAGAGGGAAGGAGAGGGAAAGACGAAAGGATATGGGTTTTAAGGGAGAGGGTAAGGAGTCATTCCAATCCCGGGAGCGGAAAGACTTACCTTAGGGGGAAAAAAGGACAGGTATACACTCGCACACACACACATATCCATCCATACATACAAGACACAAGCAGACATTTGTAAAGGCAAAGAGTTTCTTTGCCTTTACAAATGTCTGCTTGTGTCTTGTATGTATGGATGGATATGTGTGTGTGTGCGAGTGTATACCTGTCCTTTTTTCCCCCTAAGGTAAGTCTTTCCGCTCCCGGGATTGGAATGACTCCTTACCCTCTCCCTTAAAACCCATATCCTTTCGTCTTTCCCTCTCCTTCCCTCTTTCCTGATGAGGCAACAGTTTGTTGCGAAAGCTTGAGTTTTGTGTGTATGTTTGTGTTTATTTGTGTGTCTATCGACCTGCCAGCGCTTTTGTTGGGTAAGTCTCATCATCTTTCTTTTTAAATATATTTTTCCCACGTGGAATGTTTCCCTCTATTATATTCAAATATTATGATTTTCTACACAACTGAAATGACAGTCATTATAAAGGTTCTATATGTTACAGTCAAGTGAATAATCAGCTCGCTGCATTGCTACTTCCACTGTCCTCAAATATACTGACCATTAGTTATTTGAATAAATAGGTGCTGCACTCTGATTCACATGTGTATGACATCGCTTGGTACCATAAGAAAACAATGACAAGGATACACAATTAATAGCAGGGCAAATGTTCATAAATTACCTGTATTGCCTCAGAAAGATATGTGTAAAGTGGCATCCAGAAAATGTTTGGCAACTCAGTTGATAGTCAGATAATCCAGCTACAATCTTGGAAGGATGTCGGCTTAGTTCACTAGACAATCCCAAGTAATTCTGATGAAATATTCTAAACAATTCTTCCCTAGTAAGTGACGGTTAGATAGAAAATTTAACTGACTGACTGCAAGAAGGTTATTTTACAATCAAATTATAATTTCTCTCATCTTTTACTGTGTGAGATATCTGCCTCTTTCTGCCTTAGCCACTATTACAGCAATGAGAAAGCATCTAGGTTTCTTTTATGTGCATTTAATGGCCCAGAGGAACTTATTGGAATATGGTCAATCTGAAGCTCCAATTTTTCACAGTCTATGACTGCTTGTGATGCCTGCAAAAAGCCACATCCAAGCATAACATTAAGGCTACTTTCTACTGAAACAACAATTTCGAAGGGCTCTGTTCCGACATCCATAGTTATTCTCATAATACCGGTGCCTGTCAGCTTGTGACACAGCAGATGAATTATTACCATCTGTTATGTTTTTCTCCTCCCATAACTAAAGAATTTTTTCCCTAATTTTCAATATATTTACCTGCTGACACATAACACTTACTTAAAATTCTCAAGTTCTTACTTCAGTTGGGGTTTCACTTAATTTTATTATTTTGGCTGTTCTGATTCCATTGGTGTACTTACAAGGGAACCTCCCCATCGCACCCCCCTCAGATTTAGTTATAAGTTGGCACAGTGGATAGGCATTGAAAAACTGAACACAGATCAATCGAGAAAACAGGAAGAAGTTGTGTGGAACTATGAAAAAAATAAGCAAAATATACAAACTGAGTAGTCCATGTGTAAGATACGCAATATCAAGGACAGAGTAAGCTGAGGAGCGCCGTGGTCCCGTGGTTAGCGTGAGCGGCTGTGGAACGAGAGGTCTTTGGTTCAAGTCTTCCCTCGAGCGAAAAGTTTAATTTTTTATTTTCAGACAATTATTATCTGTCCGTCAGTTATGTTTTCATCACTTTTCTGGGAGTGATTACCACATCCACAAGAAAACCTAAATCGGGCAAGGTAGAAGAATATTTTTACCCATTCGCTAAGTGTACAAGTTAGGTGGGTCAACAACATATTCCTGTCATGTGACGCACATGCCGTCACCAGTGTCGTATAGAATATATCAGACGTGTTTTCCTGTGGAGGAATCGGTTGACCTATGACCTTGCGATCAAATGTTTTCAGTTCCCATTGGAGAGGTACGTCCTTTCGTCTACTAATCGCACGGTTTTGCGGTGCGGTCGCAAAACACAGACACTAAACTTATTACAGTGAATAGAGACGTCAATGAACGAACGGACAGATCATAAGTTTGCGAAGATAAAATAAGTAAACTTTTCACTCGAGGGAGGACTTGAACCAAGGACCTCTCGTTCCGCAGCGGCTCACGCTAACCACAGGACCACGGCGCTCCTTGGCCTACACTCTCCTTGATGTTGCCTATCTTGCGCATGGACTACTCAGTTTGTATATTTTGCTTATTTTTTTCATAGTTCCACACAACTTCTTCCTGTTTTCTCGATCAATCTGTGTTCAGTTTTTCAAGGCCTATCCATTAGGCCAACTTATAACTAAATCTGAGGGGGGTGCACTGGGGAGGTTCCCTTGTTAGTATTAATTAGAGCACTGTTACATAAAAGTTACAGTTAACTTAAGTTAGCACTACAGTTCGATACATGCAAGAACTTACAAGTTAAACTTATATTCGAGGAAGCTAACCTACAGCACTTGAAAGTTAAGCATTCTGACTTTCCAGTAATGTTTCTAATATTACCTCAAACTAATTATCTACCCAACTAATTAAACTTTTGAAGTTCATAAGCAGAATCATTTTCCATCACAGGTTTTGTCATGCCTACTGTTAGATTCTGAACTTTGACCATCAACTTCTGTTACTTTTAATTTTCTTGTAGAAGACAACATACAGCATTCATTACTTAACTCATTACTTAATAACTCCATTTAATTTACTCTAATTTGCAATATGGCACTTACTCATGCAAACAAGGGGACCTACATCATATAAGGATAATAGTGACCATGTATCTTTCTAAATTTCTGACCAACAACACTTTCTATGAATAAAAATCACAGTTGTAGTTCATCAAAACAGTATAATCCAACCTAGCCAAATTTTAAAGAGCAATGTAATTTTCAAACTATTCACACATCTAAGAAGTTGGACATCGCCCAAAACTGCCACTTTGTGGTTTGAGTGTTGATGAGTAAGACCTTTGTTCGAGTGTGCACTCTGTGTTGACTTACATCATAAACATATTTGTTCTATATGTGGAAATTTGTGCACTGGTCACTGCAAAATTCAAAAACTCTTATGTTCAATAACTTTCATATGAACTGTGCTATAATTAGCAAGAGTGTCTAAGGTAATTTTCATTGGAGTGAACTACTGTTGGACTCTGTGATTCATGTTATGAACTGATTTAAATTCACTACTGCAGTGTAACTGTCTGTAGCAGGAAAGTGAGAACTTTGATGATTTCATATAAATGTGAAGTGGTTTTATTTTGAGCCAGAATTGAGCAATTTACTTTGCCACTGTAACTATGGGTGCTTATTCTGGATAGTTGTGCTTGTAATTTTCCTTAGTGTAAAAACCAGTCACTGCAATTAATGGCTCTGAGCACTATGCAACTTCTGAGGTCATCAGTCGCCTAGAACTTAGAACTAATTAAACCTAACGAACCTAAGGACATCACACACATCCATGCCCGAGGCAGGATTTGAACCTGCGACCATAGCGGTCGCTCGGCTCCGGACTGTAGCACCTAGAACCGCACGGCCACTCTGGCCGGCACTGCAATTAATAACTGAGCTTTGAAAGGAATACAATGTGTGTGTTAGCGTCACCTAAAATGCAGTACTGTGCACATCTTTGAGCAATTATCACCCACACTCATTTAAACTTTCTGTTTTGAGGAGATCAAAACTTGTGAAACCTCCACTTGGTGAAGTCCTCTATCATGGTACTTGATAGACTTCTGCTGTGACCTTCATTAGGTGTGAAACGTTGTCGGCTTCTGTGACTTCAAGGCTCACTGTGTGAAACAGATCCAAAACACACTGTATACAGGGTGGTCAGAAACAGTCTGAAAAGCTTGTAAGGGTGTTGCATGGTACGTTGCACTGAGAAATAACTGTTATGAAAAGATTTGGTATGTTGCTCTGTCTGTCTGTAATTGTATATGGCATGCCACTTGAATTTGCGTGCAACTTGAATTTGTGCACATCACCCTCATTAGCTTCAATGCTAATTACCTCAGAAATGGCACAATGTATCAAATTGTTTTCTTAACAATTATTTCTAGGCACAACCTACCCTGCAACACCCTTACCACTTTTGAGACAGTTTCTGACCACCCTGTATATGGCTGTCACCTCACCCAGGCTTTCGGCTCTTTAATTCAGTTGTTCTTTGGCCAGGTGGACCTGCAGCCAGCTGTCATCACATGCCCTTAGTTTCCACCTGAAATTTGTTACACAGCTTGAGGTCTTCCTCATCATTCTTGAACCATTGCTGACAGCAACATCCAAGTAAAAGTAGACTTGGAAAAACACTTCAGATCTTCCTACCTGTTGTTTTTAGTGACATAGAAGAATCCCTTTAGTTGTTTCATTAGGTAAAGGCCATGGTCTCCTGAAAACAATACTGGATGCTAGATATTCAATTGACTCACCTATACTTTTGTATTGATTAGTACCTTGACAATTCAGACTCTATGGCTGTTTGTATTTGGGTTCCTGTCCATGAACGTGACATTTTGTGTAGCCTATAAGAGACACAACAGTGTTGATGTCTGCGTTACCTAGCACCTTAACCTAACTATGCCACAAAGAATTCAGCATACTGAACCTGTTACGATAGCAGCCATCGACAAGAATTAACGCTTCACACTGAAAGCAGATTTATTATGTGGACACAAAGGGGTAAACAGAGATGAACTACTTGCCTCGAAAGTGAGTGCTCCTATTTACACACACAGAATGTTCTGGTAAATTCCATAAATAAGAAAGTCAAAGAGCCTTTGTGAAAATATGAATGTTAAATAATAAAATTTCAGGAGGTAGGAATTTAACCTGTGATACACGTGTCACCAGCCAGCAACTATAACCGCTACACCACGGCAGATGACGTACACCACTTGGCAGTGTTATTCTCAGCTGTCTGGATTCAGTGTAACTGCACCCTCTCCGCAGCTTCTTTCAGATGTAAGAAATCTGGATCTTTGTCTTCGTCACGTTATGGCATTGAAAAAATTAGCCACTTTCAGTGTTATGTCAGCTGGAAAAGATAAATTAGTCCCATCTTCCATTATGGCATAGATGAGTGTCAATCTACCTTTACCAGAGACCTTCATGATTGACTTACATTCTACTGTGGCTGGTGTGGCACAGTTAATAGTTGTAAGTGTTGTACTTTTGCTCTCAGAACCCAAAAAGCTACCAGTTTCTCTCCAGACTGTTTGGTCTTGAACTTTCAGAGTGCTCCTCACCTGCCCTTGATTGAAGAACAGCATTTGTTGTTCCACCAGCTTGCAAGTTGCCTGTACGGGTATTCCGAGGTCTTTGATATGCATGTCTCAGTGTTATGGTGGATTACACTCTGCAGTCTCATGGTCTGTCACAGAATTATTCAACAGAAAACCTGTAGCTATGGGCATTTTCTTCTGTGCAGTCCATGGATAAACTCAACCCATACCAGTGAAGTTTTTCTCACTCTAAAGGTTACAGATGCAGATCTGTACCACCTTAATCCTTGCCTTTAATTGAACACAAAAGAGAGTGAAAGCTTACTGACCTATACTAAAGTCATATGCATGGCACAGTTCAAATGCTAGGTTTGTAATAAACATGCCAAATGATCAGGCAAAACTGGCAGCACTAATTTCATTGTGCTCGTGATTGTACAAAGTGACGTGTTGCAGCAACAGCTCATACTCCCGCCATGTAAAGAACAGTATTCACATTCCACATTCAAATCATCATCTTCACGTAGATTTTGGAGACAATGGTTGCACACATGAAGTAAAAATCACAAAATGAAATAATTATTTATTACCAGTAAACTGATAAGAAATAAACAGCACTAAAAATAGGACTCGATATTATGTAACCACACTCACCCCATCATGTATCATAGCTTTCCAAGTATGTTCTAACTTCTTCTTTAATCGATAACTCTGCAGAATATCAATGATGCCAATAAATAGTAGGAGACGTTCACCACGAGCATTTCTGGCAGGAATCCCACCTGGTCTAAAGACACAACAATAAATTAATGGAAAATGCACAACAGCATCAATGACTGTACGGTAATAAACCAGTTTCTTACTTTTCTTTTCGGGTAAATCAGAACACCAGAAATTTTGTTGCTGTATTCATGAACAGTTTGTTGATGATTTAAATGATCTATTCTGTTTGTAATCATACAACAATACAATGTACATGAATCTTACTTTTCTTTTTTAATTCATGCACTTCAAAATTTACTAAGTTTTGAATATTAAATACTGTTAGCAGTATTACAAAAAGTCTTCAATATTAACCTTTTCATTGTACTAATAGGCTTATCAATGGAGTTCTACAGTATACTAACACGTTAGTTTCAAAATTACAAAAAGCAATCAATAGCTTTCAGTCTAGGTTGGTAAGTATCACATACCAGAAGTTGTGTATCACCAATTCAAGTTATTTAGAGGGAAATGTTATTAGTTACAGACAAGAATAATGCAACATTCTCAAAGTAAATATCAATCTTCAGTTGATAAACACCCTCTTGTTTCACAACACTTAAGTGTGAGAGAACTAAGAGATTAGTTTCACTTCAAAGCACACAAGAAAGAAGGAAGGAAGGAAGGAAGGAAGGAAAGAAAAACACTACTAAAGGAATTGCCACAATTCCACATATGAGAGAACTAAGAGACTAGTTTCAAATCCTTGTGCACCAGAAAGAAAGAAAGAAATGAAGGAGAGAGAGTCTGTTAAAGGAAAAACAGTTATATTTGGAAATGGTTAATAAAGTATATGCACTCCATTTGAAATTTGTGAGAATGTCATCTTCATCAGAACTATGTCACATTTTCCAAAACACACTTGACAGTTTTATCAAGAAAAACTGAAAAATATATGAGAATCTGTTTGATGGTAAACAGACACACTCCCTATCACTGTGAAAGGTCACAATTATTAACATTCAAGTGAACTAAATAACTACTAACTAAATGGGTCTCGTATTTCTGAATAACTTCCAGATTCTTTAATGACCTCACACTCATGAAAACTAGGAGCTGGGTGAGAGATTTGTGGTGAACAAACATTTAAGAGCAAGGAGTTTTTTCCACTATCCCACACACAAGCAAAACTGAGCTGTTTAGTGATGCCCTACTCAGGGACTGTTTTCAATCTGCACCTGCACCACATATACTTCAGTAATTACAAGTAGAGTGTGGGCTGATCTCAAACTTCCTGATGAATTAAAACTGTGTTCTAGACTGGGACTTGAACCCGACATCTCTGCCAGCTATATCGACTGATCTATCCAGGCTCGACTCACAACCCACCCTCTCTGCTTTACTTCGGTGATTACCTCTCTCTCACTTCCCAAATTTCACAGAAATTCTGTTACGTAAGTTGTGGGACTACACTCATTTGCTGAGCAGTGCTAGTCTCAGACATTACACAGGAGAATTTCTGTGAAATTTGTAAAGTATGAGAGAGGTACTGGCAGAAGTGAAGCTATGAGGGTGGCTCTTGAGTCATGCACGAGGTCCCTCACCAGAGCACTTGTGCAAGAAAGGCAAACATTCTGTGTTTGAGTCCTGGTCCAGCACACAGCTTTATCTAGCAGGAAGTTTCAAATCATTTCTTTGCTAATAATTTATGCATTTCTGCATATAATCAACTTCTACAGGTTGTCCATAGTGACATTACTTTAGATGACACATTAAACTTCATTTCCAAAATGAATGGGCTCTGAAGAGCTGACTGACAATGGCAGAAAACGGGTCCACTAATGCAACATATATATTATTCAGAATAAGGTAAATTACACTTACGGGACATCATCTTCCTCATCTATTGGCTCACTTTCTGCCTGAATACTTTCCATTGCTGTGGAGTGAGCAACGAGCCTTTGCCTGTTAATAGAACGTGTCCGATGTAAAATTGTTGCTGATGCAGCCTCCCTCTCTTTTTCGATAAATGCAGCTGCAGGGCTGCCTGGGCCATCACCGCTAGATCCCTTCTCATGAGCTGAAGCTTTGCTTCCATGTGCAGCCCCTTCTTGCTCCTTCCTTTCCTCCTCTTTTCTCTCCTACAACACAGAAAACATGTGGATAGAAGGAAAAAACATTCTCCGACTGTGGAAAACAAGGCTTGTTACTGGCTTTTCTAAATACCCTACTAGGTTGCCTACAAATACGAGGGCGGTTCAGAAAGTAACCTCCGATCGGTCACAGTGCGGGTTGTGGGGGGAGTAGCGACGCCATCTGTGCGTTCACGCACTCAACAGGTCAGTCGGCATCAAGCCGTGGTCGAGTGAACGTCGTACCTGCGCTAGTTTAGTTTTTGTGGCAGTTTGAAATGTGTGCTGCAATAGAAAACCCCGCCAAATGTGAAGTGCGTGCTGTCATAAGGTTTTTTACAGCCAAAGGATATTCTGCAGCAGCTATTCATCGTGAGCTTTGTGCCGTGTACGGACAAAGAGTTATGAGTGAAGGAGTTGTCCGTGAATGGGTACGTTTATTTAAAAGTGGACGAGAAAACGTTCATGATGAAGAGAGGAGTGGTAGACCATCATTGGTGACTGACGAACTCATTCAGACAGTTGATGCAAAAGTTCGTGAAAATCGACGTTTCTCAATGTCGGAGTTGTCTACTGGTTTTCCACAGATTTCTAAGACTCTCTTGTACGAGATAGTGACAGCAAGATTGGGTTACCGTAAGTTCTGTGCACGATGGGTGCCCAAAATTCTTACCGACCACCACAAAACTCAAAGAATGGCCTCTGCATTAGACTTTCTGTCACGTTATGAGGACGAAGGAGAACCATTGTTAAACAGAATCATGATCGGTGATGAAACCTGGATTAAGTACGTGAACCCTGAGACAAAAGAACAATCAAAGATGTGGGCACATTCAAATTCGCCTACCAAACCAAGAAAAGCCTCGCAAGATTTTTCTGCCAGAAAACTGATGGCAACGGTGTTTTGGGATGCCAAAGGGGTGTTGTTGGTTGAATTCATGGAACGTGGTACGACCATTAATCAAGACGTGTACTGTGAAACAATAAAAAAGTTACGACGGGCTATACAGAACAAACGTCGTGGTATGCTGACTTCCGGTATCGTTTTTTTTGCACGATAACGCCCGTCCTCACTCTACTCGCAGAACAACGGCCCTTCTTGAGTCCTTCAAGTGGGACGTTATCAACCATCCACCTTACAGCCCAGACCTGGCGCCAAGTGATTATCACCTCTTCATGCATTTGATGAAATGGCTCGGGTCACAGCGGTTTGATGACGACGAAGAGCTCAAAGATGCGGTCACAGGCTGGCTCCAGGCACAAGCGGGTGATTTTTATGCAGAAGGAATTTCAAAGCTTGTGAAGAGATACGATAAGTGCCTCAATCGCTATGGAGACTATGTAGAAAAATAGTGCAAAGATGTAGTTGTAAGATGTATATATTAAAATATTTTTATTTAACTTGGTGTATTTTTTTAAATCAACCGGAGGTTACTTTCTGAACGGCCCTCGTATAAGATGCAGAAATCCAATATCTACGCACAAATCGTGAACACAATGCCTGAGCTGAATATTTTACACAGACTAAAGACATTTTTGTAGAAGAACAGTGCTATTCTGAAGGTTTTTGAATAAAGATTGTTGAAAGCTGCTAAAATTCAGCTGATTCAGATACGTGCAAATGTTAGAACTCAACGGAAGAAGACTAATTAAACCAACTTAAAGTGAGATGATGATGCCTGTGGCAATTACATGCATGTGTACATATTCCCCTTAAGCTATTCAGTGGAAATACAATAAATTTCCTCAAGTCTTTCGTTCTAAAGGTACACTGATTTATTACTATACAATAGAGTCAAAAATATGATGAAGTGGAATCTCGGGACTTTTCTATTAAATGTTTATGACTGCTTTTGTAGCATGAAAAGAGAATGAACTACTATCTTACAAAAGAACAATAGGAACAATGCCTGAACATTAAAAGCAGATTTTTTTGTATCAATGTTGGTAAAAAGGTAGGTCCCATCAGGTGGAGGAGGGGAGGGGGGGGGAGGGGGGGGGGGAGAGGATGATCCCCTACCTTTTTTCAATGGAAAAAGTCACAATGAATGACAGTACGCATTTCAAATGCTTCTAATGAGAGCAAAGTGTTTCACATTAGGTAGATTCCACTGTGATGCTACATAAATTACTTCCGAAACACCCCTTGGAGTTCAAAAAATAAATATACACATACAGACTTAAATACTGGAGAATAGTGGTGTACATCTTTTCCCTACATACAAGTTTAAACACCACCAGCAGAGCTTTAATGGTTTCAAATAATTTGGTATGACAATATGCCCACATACATCACAATGCATCTGTTTGCAACTTACAATTCCCCAGTTACAAACACTTTTGAAAAGCTCAGAGGAAGAAAACTAATACTTTGATCTTCCACTCAAAACAGTCTTTCATACAAATGTGTGATGTGAAAAATGGTAGTGGAATGCAAGGAGGAAACCTTTTAGTTCCAATGCTGGAATGTGCACAATATTACTTAAGTTAATACAGATGGTGCAGAAAGTTTCGCACAGAGCTTCTTCAGTTTGTGGACCACCAATACGAATAAACTGTCTTATGAGTCTATATTCATATCAGGTACGCATAGTGCAGAACTGTATTACTATGAGACGTGTAAATTCCGAGAGCGTTGGTTAATTCTGCAACTTGTGGTTCTGATGGATGTGTTAAAATTCACTTCTGTTGATATTTGCATATGTTCATACATGTACTGTACCTAAAAGTGTTGTCTACTGGGATATCACTTAGCATCAGCAAGCGTTTCTAAGGAAGGGAGGAAAATGGTTAATTGTTATACAGTGCAATGTTTCTCAAAAGCTGACCTTGGAACAACTAATCTTGGAGGAATCTTCTCCAGTGTTTGGAGAATACTGATGACAACTCTGCCATATTCAGATCTTTCAGAGTGGCAACTTCAGCTTCAAGGATGTTCTCCACTCAGATTCATTTCCATCAATCACCGATGATAATTTTTTGAAGTACAGAAACTAGAAGGCAAAGACCAGTGAACAAAGAGGATTCTTTGGGCTGTCTGCACAGGCATCTTTGATTATTATGCTTGATAACACTGAAGCAATGACTCTTTATTCATTGTGGGGTGCAAATTCTCCACAGAAGAGCATATGGCATAATATTGGTTCTTGTAGTCAATGTAAATTCTCAAAATGTTTGGATCTGGTACCTACCATAATATGAATAGTATTGTTTCAGATGATGAAAACTGGTTTGATTGCTAGAATCTTCCAATCAAGTATTAAAATAAATAATAAATAAATACATACATAAATATGGATGTCTTTAAGTAAGTCCACACTAGGCACCGTCTGCAGATCATCACATATCAGAAAGTGAACAGTTGCTATTTTTCTTGTTGTGAAGGGAAAATTTTATTCCAAAAACAAGGACAAGTTTTATATCAAACACAGTCATAGCTATCTATTTGATACTGAAAGCAGACAATTATTTCTTTCACTGTGACAGTGGTCCAGCACACTGTAGAAAAAATTGCACCTAGTATTTACATGCAGGAGGCTTTGAACTTCTTAATCATCTTCACATATGTCTTTAATTCCTCAATTGACTATTCTGATAAAGAGCAGTCATTTCATGCAGAAAAAAAAAATCTACCTGCAGGCATGAGATCAAGATTATGTCCATGGAAATTACTTTTGATAAATGAAATAAAATAAATGAAGCTGTATTGGAAAACGTTTATAGGTACCATTGTATAACAGATTTAACAAAAACGCAAAGTGATTTTCCCAAAAAATGGTGAACATAGTGCATGTGTGTATAGACAACCAAGAACCATAGGTTTCTTGATGCAGAGCTGCATAAGGAAAGCTGTAAGCACATGCTGGGCAAGATGAAAGGCTGAAGATAGAGATTTAAAATCCACACCAAGAAAAGTTACATTTACTATCACATCTACACCAAAGTCATTAGATATAGAGCCTATCTCAGAGTGGAGATGTATGATTGAGAGAAAATTGCTAGTGGTCTTCTCAATGGAAGCAACCCTAAATTCCCCTACTGCTATTTCAGAAAACTAAATTTAGAGTGGCTGGAATGAGACATGAACCCAACTTCTCAGTCCCACTTCCAAAAAAGCCTGTGTTGTGACGTCTCACTCATGTATCATGACTAGATGTTATCTTCCATATTTTCTTCCCCTCTCTGGGAACAATTCCTGTGGTATGAAGAACTACACTGCTGTAGATATCAGGATACACCTCAGTGGCTTACATCACGTACCGTGATTAGTTTATTTTTGGTGAGACATGAGCATTTCAGAAATGCACAATAATTTTCAATTAAATAATGCAAAAGAAAGAAACAATACCACAAAGCCTTTAGAAAACATCATCATCTTAGACGATTCTCATAAGATACTATTCAACCCTTTCCCTCATATATGTAGCATATGGAGGAATGTATTGATAAAATAATAGAAATTAGGGTACGGACAACAATATTTCCCCAGCAACTACTGAGAATGGAATTGGAAAGTTGCACAAGTAAATTTGGTAGGCAGGGAGCTCTTTAATCCTGTAATAATGGCACTGATATGGCTCAGTACATAGCTGTTAAACCTACAAATAGAAAGGTTAGTGTTTGATCCCTAACTGATTGTAGGACTTTTTTTGTCACTTTGTGCTATCACCTCTGAAACTGCTTTGTATATGTCGAGAATACTAAATTGCAACACAGTATGGATCCCACATTATGCTGTAAGTCCCCCACATGAATGGCGAGTATGTCAGTTCACAGATCACAGGGATGCAAGGGGGTATACTACTGATGAGAGCAGCATTTTGCATGGTGAGTTACTGTCTGCCACCCCCCCCCCCCCCCCAAACCAATCTTCATGCTGTTGACTATTTTAAGTGTCCACATTAACCTTGAACATCAAATGTTTGCCTATAATTCCCTGAACAATTATACCTGGCAACATGAGGAGATAAACTTGTTGCACCACAGAATTTAATTTTAGGTGAACGTAAATTTTTTTAAGTTTTTCCCCAGCAAGCACAGAGCCAAGCTAAGACAGGCTCAAATGCAGTGTCTCAATCAGAGTGAAAAACTAGGAAGAAGAGCCAGTACTGCAAACAGAGAGGCACACCACTGGGCTTTGACGCACAACAATCGAGCGGAGATGAGAGAATGCAATCGCAGGAGAATGCTCACTTCGTAACGTCATTCTGATACCACCACAAGGTGAGGTACGACTGCGTAACACACAAGAGCAGCTCCAAAACATTCAGATGTTGCAGAAAGGGCCAAGCTGAAGATCTGAGAGCTTAAGTAGGGACACCATGATGTGGCGCAGTGTGCTGGTAAGCCTAGAAAATGAGACCAAATTTGGTCATTGCCACAGCTCGGCAGCGTAATTGGCACAACGTAACCAGTATAAACACACTCTTGCTCAGAAAATAAAAGACGGAACATCTTGAGTGACTAGAGAGAGCACGTTCATATTCACAGGTCATGTACATTAGTATGTTCTGCAGAAACGATTAGCATTTTGATCATCTTGGTTCAGCATGTGTCCTGTTGTAGCAGGCACAGGGTCTGCTATGGGCCCTAATAACTTGTTCCATGAGTGGTGGCATGTTGCATATAAGGTATGAATGGTGTCCTGGGGTATAGCCATCCATGCTGCATTCACCTGGTTCCAAAGTTCATCTGTGGTGGTTGGCATTGGGTCACAGTACTGCACCCATCATTTCACCATATCCCACACAGTTTCAATTGGTGACAAGTCTGGTTATCCGGTGTGCCAGGGCAAAACGCCAACATCCTGTGACACCAAGAAGGCACATGTTCACACAGCAACATGTGGTAGTACATTGTCTTGCTGAAAAATTGCATCTGGGGTGTTGTGCAGGAAGGGTATGACTACAGGTAGCAGGATGTCATTCATGTATGCCACACTGGTAACAGTGCCCGGGACACGCACCAACTGTGATTTGTGGTTGTACCCAATAGCATCCCATACCACAAGGCCTCGAGTTGGCACTGTATGTCTTGTGCGAATGCTCACGGATTCTGCTCCCTCTCTGTGGCAAACCAAAATGTGGCTATCATTCTCAAACAGGAGATGGTGCGTCACCTCTGATAGCGTGTGATGTGTTACACTGTTCCACTGATGCACCAGAGCCAAGGAGGACGCAGATTTGTGACATGTCAATCTTCTCGGCGGGGTGGTCTGGATGGTGTGACCTGATCTATCTCGTTGTGTTCTATGGCCTTCTGTGAACCATTCTGCACACACCCATTCATTGCCGAAACACTTCATCCCACACAAGCAGCAATTTCCCGGATGGATGCATCACATTCTCTCGTGCCAATAATGAGTCCTCTTTCAAACTCACTGATCTGATGATACAATTCATGTGTGCATCTGCAAGGTATCCTGCACATCTGCGTGAGTCACACTCATCTATTATGTTTGGTTTATAGTGACAACGAGAGTCGTAGGTACATTTTACTGGTAGGTGGTGGGCGTCACGATATTTATGCTGACCTTGAAATTGTGGCCGAAATGGTTCAAATGCTAATCATTTCTGCAGAAAATATAATGTACATGCCCTGTGAATATGAATGTCCTATCTCTAGATGTTCAAGGTTTTTTGTTTTTCTGAACATGAGTGTACTTAGACTTCTGAACCATTGGGTCGGTTGGCATGACAAAGTCTTACAGTGAATCCAAATTGCAGCTGTTCTACGATGTGCTGCCTATTGTTCATCTGATGACTTCTAATACAAGATACCAGCAAACCAGCTTGATGTACTTCACTGCCATCAATTACCACTGCTGCCACCATTGCTGCTACTGATGTGAATACTTGAGTGTCTTTGACCGATGACCCAGTCGATTGAGGGTGACCCTTGAGCTGCCAACTTCACATCTTCCGCGAGAGTGCATTTGTGGTGCCCCCTGGCTGAACCTGCGAGTAGCTTCCAGTGTCTTGGCCATCTTTTGTTGCGAGGCCAGGGCATACTTCTGCACTGCTACCTTCATCCCATGCGGAACTGCTGGCCGTCAAGCAGGGTGCAAACTATGATGACCATGACAGCACCTTCGTGGAATGGTTCACCAAGCTGTTTGCACCCTAGCTGGACAGGAAATGCCTGCAAACTTCTACACCAGCACCCTGTATGATGCCACCTCTGCTGAGAGTGTGCAGTCCCTGACTGCGCCAAGCCACGTTACCGCCTACTGAGCCTCGTGAGTCGTCTGCACTCAGCCATGAGTGCCGCTCTACTCAATGCTGATCAACACCATGTAGAAGCTATTTTGTATTGTATAAATCCTGGCTATAAATGTATTCACAGCCAACAATGCCTTACTATGCCCTCTGGGATGCCATCGGACCACACTCATGCATTCCGACTTTCACATCCTGCATATGTAGAGACCACAGTTCCCCCAATTCTCCAAATCTTTCAAGAGGTACAATGTAATTAGGCCAGATGCTTCTGTGCACTAACAGTCAGACTTATTAGCTAGTGACGAAGAGGTCTCTGTTATGATTCCATGTAATGTATTCACATTTTCTGTGGAATAATCCTGAGAGTGACCATTCAACCTCATGAGGCCAAATAAGGAGTAGCTAAAAAAAGTCAACAGACATGCAAGCCACCCAGTGACACAAAATCTTAAGGCTTTCACCAGGCTGACAGACATACTTTCTTAAATAAAATTAAATCTAAAGAAACGGCAGCAGAAATGGGGGCAGACAGCACAATGAGAAGGGTGCAGTTAACAGAAGGCTCAAAAGACTGTCTGAAATCACAGATACAGATCAGACATTACGCGGATCTCGGAACAAAACTATATTGGGATCAACATGGTCACTGTATTCACTGAATGCCACAACATACAAAACTAGTGACTTGCCCCCAATTTGCAGAAATAGAATTAAGTAACTATGGCGGGACAACTTGACTAGTGTAACAGTAATATTATTTTTGGGCTACTGTGTAGAGTTGTTATTAAAATTCCAGCAAGAGCTATGGGAACTTGCTGGTCAGCTGACTCAAGTACCAGCCTAGCATGAACTACCTTTTCTGTGTGTGACTTTCCCCCCTTTCCCAACATAACACTGTTACAAAGAGCACTCTGCTGTGCACCATTGGTACAAAGTATTTTCTCCCATGCACAATCAGTATGAAGCACAGTCCACCACACAACATTGGTATGAAGCATCTGCTACCACGAAACATCATTTATGGAGCATCCTTTGCCATGCAACATTGGTACCAAGCAGCCTCCGCCACACATCTGTAACAAGCAGTCTCGACCACACAACATCTGTACCAAGCAGCCTCCACCATACAACATTAGTATGGAGCATCCTTCACTACATAACAGTGGTACAAATCACACAGGGCCACTTAACATGCACCAGGCACAGCATAAGGCTGTACGAGCTTATTCATGAAAGCCCTAACAGAATCACTACAGTAGTTCCTGAGATCAGAACAGACAGATATAATCAAGGCAGGGGACTTCAGCTAATGTATATATGTATGTATGAATGTATGGATGGATGGATGGATAGATAGAAGTATAAGCACAGGAGGATGTTGGAGTGTTGGAGTCGCATTATACAATGGAGACATCCTTAAGCCAAACAGGAAACAGTATTCTGAAGCTTTGATTTGATGATCTGTCCATCATGTTTTGATTTGCTGTACGCTGGAGCATCATACCAGTATGGAACTGTTAGATTACATTACCAGCTGTGTAATAAACTGTGCAGAAGTGTTCCTTTGTACGAGGCCGTATCAGGCCATGTTTCACATATTCCTATTTTTAATTGGGATGGGCTGACAACATTCTGACGAGAATTGTTGTTGTAACATGTACTTTCAACACCAACAGCAGCTAGTTCCTCAGGAAAGAGGTGGTAGCCAACCAAGTGAGAATGTCCAAATTGTTGAACTATTAAACGTAATAAATTCTTACAACACCACCAGCTTTCACAAGAGGTATCACTGAATAAACACACATGGAACATGTTTGCCAAGTTACTAGCCTCAAAATGTCATCAGGAATGAACCATGGCTTTGTGTAAAGAACAGTGAGTCACATAATAGTGCATAACCAAATACAAAATATTTGAATTCCATAAAATGTACCAGCAATACGCAAGCACAGTGTAGTTTTATAAAATGTTGATTTAGTGGAGTAATATGGTGGTGTAAAATACTTTAATACACAGTTCAAAAGAATTATGTAAACATGTATATCAATGTCCGATATGTTAAATCTATTATGATAAAGGCGGTACCTATTGTTTTACTGCATGGCTTGAGAGCTTTGCTTTCGATGTAGGCTACGATTAACATCTTTCCGACCCCTCAGAAGGAAGTGCATACCGGCGTCCCAGTGTTTTCTAGTGAGGTACACAGATGGCAGTTGTCATTTTTGGACACTGTATTCAACCAAGCACATGCACTGCAACAGCTTAATGCAGTGCAAGTTACAAGGGCAGTCGATTTGATCCAAAAAGGATGCTCTTTTGGTAGTGTCATTGCAGATGCCAATGCCTTTCATTGTGTCATCCATAGGTTGTGGATGCACTAGAGGGAGATAGGTCAGCAAACAAGGCAAGTTGGACAAGTTTGCCAGTGCATTACAACCCCCACATGGGGACCAATACCTGGCCTGGCCACCTCTGCATTGCCACGTCATATGGATACCCACAGAGCACTGCAAGATGACCTCAGAAGGGCCAGTAACTGTAATGAACCATTTATGAGATAGGACTTTATGACCCAGGTGACCTGTTCAAGTACCCTTTGACACGACATCACCTTGGAGCTCACCTTCATGTCTGCTGTTCCCTTATCAATGGGCAATCTCATCACTGGTGAAACATGTTATTCACAGAGGAGTCCAGATATCCTCTGACCCAAGGTGATGGCTGTGTTTGTGTGCAGAGACCTGTGGTGAGTGGTACCTGCAAAATGTTGTCCAGGAAACTGAAAGATTTCCAAGGTCCTATGATGTTGAGGGGAGACTTCAGTGTATCGGCCATATGATCTTGTTGTTGTCCACGGTCACCTTACTGTCATGCAGTACATCAAGCAGAACCTGTTGGACCATATGGTGACTGCTGCACACTGTGGTGGCCCTGAGCTGCTCCTAATGCTGAAGTCTAAGTGGTGGGCATCAGCAGAGATGTCTTGCAAAGCCTGGACATTGAAGTAATGGCATTGCCAGCAGTGAGTCCTGACCTACACTCCATTTTGAATATGATGGGACATGGTTGACAACTGTGATCGTGGTCATGATGTTCCACCAGACACTCCAGGACTCTCATTAATTCTCACTGACGAATGGGAACAGATAACACAGAGTGACCTCCATAGACTTATATGGAGCATGCCATCATGTAGGTGTCAGGCAGTGATAAACAGTCATGGAGGGCATACACATTATTGAAGTTTTCAAAGTCAAATGACAAGCACATAGGATGATGGGATGAATGGTGATTTCCAATTTGTTTTCGACGTCGGTTGTACATTTCAGTTCTTTTTATGTAAACAATCATGGATGTAATGGTGTTTTGTTGTGTACTTAATTTTTTAAATATAAAGGCATAATTTCATAACATACCCATTCCTCAATTATTGCTCAATGGAGTATGGCAGATGCCCAAATTCATGTTGTCCTGATTCTTTTGAACAGTATAATTTATTTGAGTACAGTTAGTCATATGCTGCATAAACTTTATGCTGGCCAAGAGACTTTAATGCAGTGAAAGAAATGTATGGCCTCCTGATACCAATGTTTGGTTCCAAATATAACTCTAATATGGCAGCATGCGAAGAAATTGGAGACCACATAAGGTTAGATTAAATACGCTAATAACAAAAAAATAAGGAATTATGTTTTGAATCACTTTCTGTGTGTGATTTTAAATAAATAGTCAAAATTATCCATCATAACTCTCAATGAGGAACAAAACATTGGTTAGTTTCCAGCTGCAGTAACTTATGGCAAAGAATAGGATCATAAATCTACACTTCGATTGATAATACCTCAGTAGAATAACATAATCATTGAAAACATATGCGTCAATTTTAAGATTGTTAAACTTGAGAAAAAAGATAAAGGCAAAGTGTAAAATGTTTATTTTCATAGCATATTAAAGTGTAACATATTTCTATCATGGGGTTTCTCTGATCATCCAATATAATGGGGGAAACAAAAATAAATGCTGCACAAAATTTCTTTTTGCATTAAGTTTGTTTTCAAAGTAATTTACTGATATTCAAAAATGTATCATATTTACAGTGGCGAAACCCACAAACAAATTTTAAATTTACTGTCTGACATAAGAATTTGTGGAGCCTTGAAACACTGACATCAAGACTACACGTGACAACAAATCCATCAAAATTACTGTATCAGTGATTAAGACACTGTATATGTTGCACTGTCAGGATGCACAAAGTCATTAAGAAATAGAATATAATTTTATAATATGGGGCTACACAGAAAGATTGATTAGAATGGCTCAGCTGTAATATAATTCTCTTTTCTTCATATACAAAATTTATTTTCCATTAACAGCTGTGCTCTTGATATTACACATGAGCAGCTGCAATGCATCTTTCAATGGAGTCCCACCTTACACAATGGCTGATCCAGACTGTGAAGCATACCCACGAGTGACTGATAAAGTTCCCCATATCTGAAACTGATCATATTTCAATATACAATCATTAAGAACACAATCATTATTGGGAAACAAATTGTGAATATGGAGGACCGAAGAATTTTATAAGCTCAACAGAAGAAATATATTCATGTAACAGTCTGTAGCACATCAGTGAGCTTTGTTAAGAGTCATAAGTCACTATGGAGTGTACTATACATGATTCTAGATATACAATGTAGTAAAATGCCACTCCATCCACATCACCCCATGTACATAAGGCACACAGCATGGATGCCATTGCAGCCAAATTTGTTCACTGCTCCTGTCAGTCCCACAGATTTTCAAAGAGGTTCAAACATGGGAGCTTACTGAGTCTCATGACGTGTGATTGCTCACGTCTCTCTCATTCCAAGTAGTTACCATTTTGCCCATTGGTTGTAGAGCATTTCAAGTTAACAGTGACTTCAACCAAAGGGCCCATTTCTGCATATCCAAAATTGGACACCACACTCTACACTCTAATGAAATTCCCTCTGGTATGTTCATTAGGAAATTACAGCACTTCCTATATCATCATTACATAATTTGGGACAAGTCAGCAGTCTCCTTCTGCCACAATAGTCCTTAGTTCCGATTTGTACAGCTTATCCTTGTGAACTGGGATGTCAGCTATTGGCAGGATGTCTATATGGTAGAATGCAACTACTGATCTGCTAAATTTGCCACCCTCTTCAGGGGATGATGTTTAGTTATTTCAAAGTTAATCTCTTCCTTTTGTTACCCGGACACAACAGCTTTGCACAACTTTTAACACAAAGTAAGCAACTGTGCACTGTGTACACACTGCACACTAATCTACATTATCGAAGTGGCAGACTCTGTACATTATCTGCTGTTACTATTACCTTGAATATATCAGGCCACAATGTGTCCTGAGAGAATATTTGTAATGGAACATCATTGCAAAAAAATATTTGAGAATGTGGGCACGTAAACCTAAAATAAACATAAACCAAACCTAAAATTAAGGATACAGCTCATTTCTCAATTTGTGAGGTGCAGACATGGTCTAGGTCATTGAATGTGCACTGTTTCCTGAACTCTAAAAGAACCACTGGATAATTCACCCCCGGTATCTCAGGAACCATGCACTGCACAGTAAGAAGTACAAAGTTTTGACGCAGGAATGGTGCCACACTTTACACTATGTCAAATTTTACTTTTCTTTTAGAACAAGATGATTGCTGCAAGGTTTGCATCAATGGCAATCAAGCAATTGTGTAAGAACCCCTTACCAAATAGACACTAAGAATTGGGGTTTGGACAGCCACCAGTTAAGACTCACTTCTCATATTTCAAATAAGAACAGATAGTATCACAGTATGGTGAGAATATTTTGCAGAATCAAACTCCTACCATTTCTCTACAACAGCTCAATAATATTACACATCATTCTCTAGAGGCTATATGAAATTTGGACAAAATGAAAACTATTTTCAACAGAGGACAACAGCTGTTACACAGTCCGCTTACAGCCCAACCACTAGACAATTTTTGTAATTAGTCATGGGAGAATGGTAGAATTCTGGATAATGCAATGCCTTCATAACATGGAGAAATGTAAGTTGCAGAAGTTTGTCCTATCTTACACTGAACTAACATTTTGTGCCCTGTCCATCTTGCACTGTGCAGATGCCATCACAATATCATCTGCATTTCCTAGTTCATGTGTTATTTGGTGTTGGCTTTGTTGATGGTGGATAGTTTTTTGTCTGTGCAATTGTTTCCATGTCTATCAGAATAATTTATTAATATATGATACTTTTTTTCAGGACACACACACACACACACACACACACACACACACACACACACACACACACACACACACACACACACACCATTTTGCTTACCGCCTTCTCCTTTGCTGCTTGATCCAAGTTATGTATGCCAACCAACAAACTATAATCCATTATTTTAAAACTTTCCAGCACCTGAAATGTACAAATCATATGAATATTAGTTTCTGACATGCCCTCAAAACAAAATGACCACTAAATACTTCAAAATTGAGTCTACTTACTCTACAATCCCTCTGAATTGTCTTAACAAGGGCTGCATATGTATCTGCTTCAAGTCCTATCCCCTCAGGGTGATGTTCCATAAAATCTAAATCCTTAAATGTTGGTGAACTCTTCTGTCGTTCACTTTTAGATGCCTATGATGGGGAAAAAATAGTATACATGTTTTTTTTTTTAACACATCAATGAGCATACATCACATTCTACAGCTCACAACTACTAGCTATCTACAAATATTTACTTCTTTACAGTAAATATATTCAGCCATTTTAAAATCTACAACAGGGAAATTGTTCATTAAAAAAGACATCTAATCAATCCATAAATTTCTTTCCCAGATCCATTCCTGTTTCTATTCCATGACGAATTTCTGGTTCAGTTTACCATGACCCATTACTTTCCACATTTGTGCAGCAGAATTCTCTTTCTGAATTTCCATGAACATCTGTTTTAGCCTTCTGTCCCTTGTAGCTTATTTACAACATTTGGTTTCATTTATGTGCTTGTCTGTCTACTGCTCAACACTTCCTGTACACGGCGAGTGGTTGTCTCTACTTGCACCTTTTTTTCACACTCCTTTATATACAAATGAATAAACTTTTGCACAAATACAAAAACAGACCACACCAATACTTTCTTGTACCAAATGTTTTAGATCATGTACTACAATTTTTATTACGTAATGTTACTTCACCCTAGACGGAAAAGCTATACATGCATTTACCTTTATGGGAACCGAAATGCCACTACTAAATTTCATTCAATTTTACTGGCGTGGATGAGCAATTGCTGAACAATGGACTCAAAATGGGTATGGTTCTTCATCCAAATACAAGGCGCATTTGCTACACCATCTGGCCATTCTACTACCAGGAGGATTCTGCAGCAAAGCACTATCTTTCCATATCTTCTCAAAATACAGTATTTTGACTAATAAGCAGCACTGGTCCACTGTCCCAGACTAATTACTGCAAGTGCTCTTTTTCTCTTCTTTAGGGCCAGCAACATAATATACGTTAGATAATGACATGAGTATTAGTAAAATGTACCACAACAGTTGCTTACAATAACTAATATTTATTCGCAACATACTTATTGCATTTATCGCCACTTGAAAGTATGTCTAGGCTGATCTGACATCCATATTATGTTGTTAGTGAACCATGTTTTAATTTCATTGTTTCGATAAGATGGTAATTTAAGTAAATATATTGAAAATATGTCTGACAGCAGTTTGACATTTTAACTCTTTCAACACTGTATGTTTACAAATATAGCATCGTAAGAGTTGAACTACCAAACTGATGTCAGACATATTATTTTCAATATATTTACATAAATTACCACCTTATCTAAACAGTGAAAGTTATAAGACAGTCCACTAACGATGTACATGAACATCACATCAGTTTAAACATACTTGAAATTTGCAATAAACGCCAAAACAGTCTGTCGTGAATAAAGATTAGTTATTATAAGCAGTTATTCCGGTGCACCTTACTAGTAAAGAGTATGTGTCATTATGTGTCTCCTTGGTAATATTGTTAAGGAATGTTTTATGGGTAGGGTGTGGATCCTGGCAATTCAAAATGGTGCACATGGATAATTTCACACACTTTTTAGAAGTACAGGAAATCACAAAGAGCCAGATATAGCTATAAGGTGGATGCCAAAGAGTTTGCAATCATGATTCTTCAATAGATGCTTATATTCTGGCTGCCCTGTGAGCAGTTGTGAAGGTAGAAATTGATCTAGAGCAGATCAATATTTGAAAGATTCTAGTTTCTTTTGAAACAAAGTTTTGAATAGCATACTCTTACATACCTATTGTGATTACTATCCCATTCTGAAATGTGCTTGTGTCACTATGCTCACTTGTAACGAAGAAAGTGCACATCATTCTTTTGCTAACAGCCCTAACAAACTTCACTCTCACTGGATGACCTGAACATGACTGCCACTTTTATTTCCAGATCAAACAGGTACAGCTATCTTCTGTCACCAGTTATGATGGTGGGCATTTACTACAACTTGCCAACCCATCGTTCACCTGTCTTTGTAACTATAAATGCTGAACTTAACGATTCCTAGTACATAAAACATGGTATCCATCTACATCTACTGCTATACTTCGCAAGCCATCTTGCAGTGTGCGGTGGAGGATACTCTGTTTATCACTGTCACTTCCTCCCATTTCTGTTCCAGTCATGAATAGTTTACGGGAAAAAACAATTGCCGGTAAGCCTCTATGTGGGCTCAAATCTCTCCAATTTTATTTTCATGGTCTTTCCGAGAGATATATGTAGGAGGAAACAATATATTTGGTGACTCTTCTAGGAATGTATGCTCTTGGAACTTCAACAATAAACCACATCATTTAGCAGAACACCCCTCTTGCAGTGCCAGCCACTTGAGTTTGTTGATCATCTCTGTGATGTTTTCATGATTACTGAATGAATCTGTAATAAAATGTCCTCTTTTTCTTTGGATCTTATCTATTTCCTCCATCAGTCCTACCTGGTATGGCTCCCAGATTGACAAGCAATATTCAAGTATTGGTCGAACAAATGTTTTATAAGCTACTTTCTTCACTGATGAACTACATCTCCTGCGGATTCTTCCAATGAATCTCAGTGTGGAAAATGACTTATTAATGATTAATTTTATGTGGTTGTTCCATTTCAAATCAGTCCACGTGCATACTCCTAGGTATTTCATGGAAGTATCTGCTCTCAGTGTTTTTCCTGCAATTTTGTAATCATACAATAAGGGCTCTTTCTATGTATTCACAATATATTACATTTGTTTATGTTGAGGGTCAATTGCCACCCCCTGCATCAAGCATCAATCCTCTGCAGGTATTTCTGCATTTTGCTACAATTTTCCACCACTGCGACTTCCCTATATACAACAGCATCACCCGCGAAAACCCCATGGAACTTCCAACATTATCTACCAGGTTATTTATATATATTATGAAAAGTAAAGGGCCTTTAACATTTCACTGGGCATACCGTAAGTTACTTTTATGTCTGAAGACTTCTCTCCATTCAGAATGACATGCTGTGTTCTGTTTCCTAGAAACTCTTCAATACAATCACACAGCTGATCTAATGTTCAGTATACTCATATTTTGTTCATCAGGCTGCAGTGCAAAACTGTATCGAATGCCTTCTGGAAGTCATGGAACACAGCATCTACCTGGACACCTGTATCTGCTGCTTTCTGGGTCTTGTGGGTGAGCAGAGCGCACTGGTTTCACAAGATCATTGCTTTCGGAACCAATGTTGGTTCACACAGAGATTATCAACCTCCAGAAATATCATAATAAGCAAGCATAGAACATGTTCCAAAACTCTACAACTGACTAACGTCAGAGATACATGCTTATAGTTCTGTTCATCTGTTTAATGACCTTTCTTGAAAATGGGAATGATATGTGTTTTTTTTTCCAATCATCAGTGACACTTTGTTCCTACAAAGACTCAGGTACACTGCTGCTACAAGAGGGTCAAGTTCTTTCACATATTTAATGTAGAATCATACTGGTATCCTGTCAAGTCCAGTGACCTTCCCTCTGATGAATGATTTTGGTTGCTTTTCTACCCCATGGCCATTTATTTTGATATCAGCCATTTTGCTGTTTGTGTGATGATTTGAAAGAGGCACTACAGTGCACTCATCCTCTATGAAACAGTTTTGTAAAAAGACGTTTTCTGTGACAGCCTTTTTACAGCCTTTATTGTCACAGTGTGTGTGGACAGATGACTTCGATCCATTTACCAATTTAATATAAGACCAAAACTTCTTAGAATATTTGATCACGTCACCACTGACAAAATTTTACTTTCAAATTCGATGAATGCCTTATACATTGCTCTCTTTACGCTAATTTTGGGCTTTTTAAACTTTTGTTTGTTCGTGAGGCTTTCAATATGTTTAAATTTGCAATAAAACTCTCTTTGCTTTAATAGCAGTTTTCTAATATGGCTGTTGAATCACAGCAGGTCTTTTCCATCCCTCTCAACTTTGCTTGGAGCAGACATGTCTAAAGGACATTGTACAATGCTCTTGAACTTAGTTCATTGGTACTCAATGTTGTTAGAAATGGAGATGAAATTTTCATGCTGACTGCTAACATAATCTGAAAACTGCCTCTTGTATGCTGTAATGGCTTGTAATCACCAATTTCCTTATTCTATGCTGAGTCAAAAACTTTGGATCTGTTTGTTACTAACAGATCTACCATGTTATCTTCACAAGTTGGTTCTCTGACTAATTAAATGCTCAAGGTAATTTTGGATAAGACACTTAGGACAATTTCAGACAATTCTCTGTCCCTACTACCTGTCCTAATCACTTGAGTCTCCCTATCTATAGCTGGTAAGTTAAAATCTCCACCTAAAACTATGGTAGGACCATGAAATTTATGGGAAATATTCTCAAAGTTTGCCCTCAACTGTTCTGCCACAACTACTGCTGAGGCGGGGGACCTACAAAAAGCATCCGATGACCGTGTTTGATTCACCTTTAACACTTTTCTTCGCCAAAATTATTTTGTATTTAGAATCTGTACTAATCTCACTAGATGACAACATACTTTTTACTGCTATAAACACATTTTCAATACCAGCATTCAACCTATCTTTGCAATACACAACCCACATCGAATTTACAGTTTCATTGCTATTTACTTCTGGTTTTAGCCAGATTTCTGTCCCTGGTAATATGTGAGCACTGTTACTGTTTATAAGGGAGATTAATTCAGGGGTATTTCCATTGACGCTCCTGCAGTTAACTAATACTATATTAACATTTTCTTCCTCTGATCTGCTATGACATAGGCTACTCTGAACTCAGAAGGCACCTTATCGGGGTTGTGGAAGGATTTCTCTACTCTAAAAAAAACCTGCAGGTGCACACTACACGTACTCTGCTACCCTAGTAGCCACTTCCTGCGTGTAGCGATTCCTGACCTATTAAGAGGAATCCCACAATTCTCCACCTGATAGCGAAGGTTGAGAGATTTACGTCGGACACTGTAGCAGAATTTGTCTGAGCCTCTGGTTTAGACCTTTCACTCTGTTCCAGACCAGAGGATCACAATTGGTTCCAGCAAAGATGTGGCACAATGATAGCTAAGCTTCCACCCAACAAGAGAGAGACAATTTGCAACTGGGTGCACCCAGTGTGCTCAATCACTGCCAGCAGAGCCTCCTCCACATCTTGGATGAGACCCTTTGGCAGGCAAACAGACTGGACACTAGCCTTCTTTACTGATCTGCCCACTATTTTCTTGAGGAGCTCCATCACCCACTTAACATTGGAGCTCCCAATGACAAGCAATCCCACCCTCTGAGCTTTTATGGACCTCTCAGGAAGATTGGCCCCAGTGCCAACGGGCATGGCATCCTGTGCTGGCTCAGATGTACTCTCAGCAGCAGGCAATACCTCAAACCTGTTTTGAATACCCATTTTGCCTTCTGCCCAGAGATTTGCAACCCTGCCACAGTTCGCCATGTGTCGACTGGACAGGATGAGCAAATCTGAAGATGCTGTAGTATCAGGGATCCCAGGCGATGCTACAGACTGAAGTGTCAAAGCATTCACCTCAGTTGCCCCAATGCCACCGCAGCCCAGAGCAACAGTCTGAAGCTTCTTGACCATGGCCAACACAGCTTCCACTCTCTATAATCTTCCTAACTTGAAGATTACTGCAGTACCCTGCTATCTGCAGAGTACACTGAATGTGATGTTAGCTGTAACATTCACCATCATTCACTTAACATAAAACAGAAGGGTCCTGGAAGTACATTTCCCGAAGTGCATCACTCAAAGCTCTGGTTTGCAATCAAATCTAAGTACACATTATAAATTTCAACAATACATCATAATAGATGGCGATATTTTTTCCCCCCAAAGTATGACAATGGACTAGAACCATTTTCCTTTTCTGGATTATAATTTGTTTTCATATATCAAATAATTTTACAATATTTACGTAACTTGTACATCAAACATTAGTGTGTGGATTTATGTACAGTTTACTTGTGGAATATTTTGATGGGAAGAACAACACACTACAATATTTATATCATGCTCTGCAGTACTTTTTCAACTTTATTTGGTTTAACTGGTACTAAGCGTACACAAATCAGAGTCATTCATTGTTACTAGCACCACAACAGTATATATCCTCATTAAATACTCAATTTTTCACGGGACTTGACTTCTGATCTATCACAATTTATTTTTACGAAACAGTAAAAAGTTTGATTTTGATAAACAAACAACAAAATATTATTTTCAAGTCTGCACTAGTCTTCCCTCATTAAGTCTATGAGAATAACTTGATCCATCCAATCACAATCTGTAACTTCATAATGGCCAATAATTTATGTAACAACCTGCAATTTTAGAAATTCTACGACACCTTTTTCTTTGTCTTTAATGAGCTGTGTTCAAGGTTCCCACTCTTTTGAAATAAACCTGTAATGGTTAACAGGCTATTAATTTAATGGACTTTCAGGTCAGTTCCTCCCTCCCACAATTCCTAATTTATCAAAACATTTTGAAGTATTATTAGAATTAATTTTAAACAGCTTTCTACACTCTGTCTTACAACATTAATAGAAAGTTCACTGCACTGCAGTAATCACTTGCTCATGTACCACTTACATGAAATTACATGCTTAATGCCTCATGGCTCCTAACTGAAACTAGTTCAACTTTGTACTTCTTATAAGCAAAACACTCTACTACATTAATCACAAACATAAAGCAATGTGGTAGGCACTGCAGTGAGTAAGGAACAGACTGCTCAGTTTCACCAAGCAATTAAACTTAATGGACTGCAAACAACACACAAAGTTTTTCCAGCTAATTTATGCCTGTGTGTGAGATTATTTCCTTCACTGTAAAGAACAAAATTGGAAGAGTCTCACACATAGAAAAATGTATTCTACAAAACAAGTACAGTCACATTGAGCTCAAGCAGGTGGTCAAAAATATGACTCATTCCTTTATTATCATGCTTTAGTATCCCACTGACATCATCCTTGGCACACTGATGGGGTATGAGGATTCTGTTAGATAGCTCACCAGCTTACCAGACCTAGAAGCTACTCGTTTCCCTTGTAGGACTATCTGGAAAGTGTCAAATGTTCCCAACAGGTGCATATATTTCAGGACAGTCTACTATGCTATTCAGGTAAAAGCCAGATTTACAGAAGGGTGTAACAATCTGTGATGGCACTTGGAGGTAATTTCACAATAGTTTATAGCAATCACTTCCAACATGTACCGCAAAATTTATGTTCAGAGAAACTGTATAATGTGACAGAATAATCTATTGTAGACTCATTTTCATTTCCAAACTTATGGTGTAGGTTTCGGATTCCTCCTACTTGTCATAAATAAGTAGTTCATGTTTGTAATTAATATTAAATTTTACACTTTACAAACCAACAGCTTCATAACGTCCCATTTGTCATTATCTGCATAGATATAGTCATGACATTTTCTTGGCATATGCAGAAATTACAGTACCATAAACTAAACAGAACTGTGCCAAAGATTTCACACTACACCACAGACATAATTTGTGGGTTATACTTACTTTTCTTTTGTACGTTGAGCCTTTTAAGTCATACTTTTGATGAAGTTTAATAGATGACGGGAGCAGATTGTTCATAACTACTAGTCTGACATTTTTAGAATTACATTGATAACAATAAAGACCAAAAAATTTTGGTAATAGGGTCCGAGGATTCTGATTTAAGTTCTGGAACAGAAAATAAATGTAATATTAATACTTAAACTGTCAAAGAAAACAAGAGAGAGAAAACATTTAACTTATTAACACGTGAAACACATGAAACCTATAATACAGACTCCCAAGTAAAATATTCATTAGGTTTTACTACCATGTAGTAGCCCGGAAGTAATTTCTGAAGGAATTCGCCTTCTTTATGTTGCACAGTTTTAATTATGAATTCATCATCTTCAGTGAGATAGAAGATACTCCCACTTGCTCCTGGATTGGACAACTCCCGCAGAGGGGCACTGCACATTGATATCTGGAAGTAGTAAATACAAATCCAATAATGACAGGTATAACAGTAATCACAGTTCTATAAATCATAATCTGTGTGCGACTCTGTCAACATTAAAAATACAAACAGTGACAGGTTTTCTGTAAAATAAACATGAAGAACAATCACTTCATCTTTCTAATGCCCCCTCCCCCCCCAGCCCAACCCTTCTCCCACCCTTTTCTCTCTCTCTCTCTCTCTCTCTCTCTCTCTCTCTCTCTCTCTGTGTGTGTGTGTGTGTGTGTGTGTGTGTGTGTGTGTGTGTTTTAGAGAGAGAGAGAGAGAGAGAGAGAGAGAGAGAGAGAGAAACACGACTGTCCAAGACTTCTCATTTAATGAATGGCTGGATTGGTAGCATCTGTCGTCGTATTGCTTTCCCTCACTCATCTTGCAACATGTAAATAGTACAATCAAGGCAACACAAATGTTTCAGCATCAGAATATTTTGCTTTTAGCAGAATATTTCTCTTTTAGCAAGATCTTCCCTTCAATTGTTTCAAGTACATCCCTCTTATTAACATACATTTTAGTTGTTTCACTGAACGCACATTTTCAACTAGTTTTGTTCACAAGTACCATAGCTTGGACTGCCAGGTCATTTTTCCTGATCTTCAGTCTTTTAATCCTGTAACTTAGAAATAACAAGGAAGTGTCAAACTCTTAACATCCAATCAGCACTATAGTCATTAGAGACTTCAAGTGAATAGGGTCAGGGGAACGAATCTGCCATGCCTTCATTGATGGAAACAGTCTACCATTTGCCTGAAGTGACGTATACATGATACGTCTAGAGCTTGATGACCACACCAATAATAATTGACTCTCACTCCTCCAAATACAAGTTCACTGTCTTAAACATTGACTACATGACTCAGTTGATGTAATAGCCTGGAAAAAATTTTGGAACCAACATGCTATCGTCAAACCACAAACAACGTCCCAGTACGAATCTGCTGCCAGTTACAGCTAGGATGTTACAATGCACCTGCATTCTCTTCCTAACTCTTCTGCGCTTGAGAAAGTACTACCACTGTTTTCATAAATCTCTGGCATAGTAAAAATAGCAAATAAAACTCTGAAGAGACTAAGTACAAAACCTGTTAAAATAGCATCCACTATCTCCAGTTTACACTACCATTTACCAATCCAATCAAAATATAAATTGATAACCATTGTCTCCATTTAAAAAACTTATATTAACATAGTTGAATCTGGAAATCTAACTCAGGAAAAGTGTGGCTAGATGATAACATACAACAAAGCTACACAAGCCAACCTTACTGAGGAAATTACTATCTTCTCCCCAACTAGTTAGTAAGTAGACCAGGCATTTCACAAAACTTGAAAATCTGTGACCTATCTGTCTCAAAACTGGTTTACACAATGGGAACATCAACTGGTAAAACTAACCACTGCTCTCGTTTGAATACAAAACAAAAAAATCCATTTAGGATACAAAAATCTATTATTATTATTATTATTATTATTATCGTTAATTCCCCATTAAGGAGAGCGTTAAAACACAATCAATATTCACAATGACAATATGGTACATAAATTGGTACATTTCAAATTCATGGCACTTTTTTCTATCTCTTTCTTTTCTCTTCCCAAAAACCTTTCATAAAATCACTGTGTTTCTTCTTCCTCTCTTCTGTCCACTTCTTTCCTGGTTTCTTCTCTTTTGGTGTTTCTTCGAATTTCTGTTTGTTGATTTTTTCTCTGTATTTTCCTCTGCTTGATATTTCTTCTGTGGAGATGTTTAGATTTTTGAGGTCTTCCATGGTTTCCTTTACCCAGTTAGTTTTCATCTTATTCATCACCACTATGTTAAAAATCTTCTTGGTCAGCCTATTTTCATTCGTCCTATGAATGTGCTCATAGAATTTTGCCCTTCTTTTTCTGATATTGTCTGTAATTGTCTCTGCCTGTTTGTACAATTCCTTTGTTGGTCTTTTTATCCAGATCCCCTGTCTCTGAACTGGCCCATAGATCTTTCTCAGAATTTTCCTCTCTTGCTTTTCCATTTCCTTGATTTTAGTTCTTCCTCTGATTACTGTTGTTTCTGAGGCATACAAGGCCTTAGGTAAGACTACTGTTTTGTAATGTCTTAATTTGGCATTGACAGAAATATTTCTTTTATTGTAATGGTTCCATGTAAGTATGCTTTTTGTAGTTTTGTAACACTTTCTTCATTGGCTGTTGAATTCAGTCCTGTTTTCTGTATAATCTCTCCCAGGTATTTGAAACTTTCTACTTGTGTTATCTTTCTGTACTTTGTTATCAATGGGCTTCTGTCTGTAGATTTTGTGTCCACGTACTGGGGTTTTTCATATGATATTTGTAGTCCTGTTCTGGCTGCGATTTCATGCAATATCTCTAGGGCTTCTCTGGCTTCTTTTCTGTCATTTGTAATGATGGCTATATCGTCGGCAAAGGCCAGACATTTTATGTTGACGGTTCTATTTTTCTCTCTCCCCATCTTTACCCCATTGACTCCTTTGTCCCACGTCCTGATTATTTTCTCTAAAACAGCGTTAAATAAAATGGGTGACAGGCCATCTCCCTGTCTCACTCCTGTCTTGATTTCGAAAGATTCTGAGATCTCGCCCATGAACTTCACTTTTGACTTTATATTTGTTAATGTTTCCTGAATTAGTTCTCTGGTCTTATTGTCTACCTTCATTTCTTCTAGTGTATTAAAAGTGTTTCTCTTCTGGACTTTCTCGTTGTTAATAATGTTCTCAGACACCAGATCTGCTCACTGCATGATCTTCCCTTCCTGAACCCTGAAATCTATTAAAATATGCCATATTGAATATGCATACCAAAAGCTTTGTCGCAGCCTCACCACTGATGCAGGAAGTTGTAAGTCAGAAGGCTATGTCTGATTTGTATATGTGTGAAAAGATTGTTTGCCAACTTACTGGAAGGAAGTTCACCACAGGTCTTAGCATCATCACCAGCTGCATCTTGCTGTTTATCACTACCCGTCATTAGACTATGTGTCTCAATTATGAAGGGACAGCAAGTACGCAGAAAGCATGTTGTGTCCCTGAATTTTCAAATGTCCTGGTGCCCAGAAGAATGAAATCACCTTCCTCAGTCTTTATTACTAAAGGTAGGAGTCATGGATGTTCTGGACTTTTTTGTCTGCAGTGTGAACACACTGTAAAATCTGAAAGGTGCTCTGGGAGACCAAACCAATCAGGAAAAGCATGGTATGAAATGCTAGTGATTTTAAACAGACAAGAAGAAGTATACCTAATGCACCATAATGACCTATTATCAGAAAGAAAGTAGTGGCTCTGCGGCCTCAGTACAGGATGGTTGTTGGGATGATCCTCTTGCACCTTTGGCCAGCATAATCCCATAATGATGGACATTGTCAATGATGACTTATGAATCACTTGTCCATAAACCTCTGGCCAACATTCTAGTTAATTTCATACAAAAGCATTATTACACTGGAGAAGAAGAATCCCACTTGTTCCCCATGACCTGTGGCTAAAGTATGGCAACATGTGGGGATCTTGCCATCACATTAGTTGAAGGTTTCACTGTCAGATTGGAGTCAATAAAGAGGACTAGAAACATAGCTGAAACTTTAAGAATAGTGTCATTAATTTGTAGCTAATTTGTAGATATGCAACTGGTTTGATGAATATCTGAGTACATTGTGCTAAACAGTAAATGCTCCACATAACTTACATAATGTTGGGTTTTCCCCCATGAAAGCATAATAGATCATACAACAACACTTTATCAGATAGCATCAGCAACACTACAGCATGCTTTGCTGACAAGGCTGAAATCTACAGCACAGCATCAACATTAGACCATCCTTAATAAGGAAATACAGAAGACTTGGACAAAATTCCATTTTGTGTAATATATAGAACCTCTCTTAGTATGACAAGTGCAAGATAATGTGCATAACACAGACAAACAACTCAATTGTACCTGATTATAAGATTATTGGTGAACTTCTGGAACATGTCAGAACATTTAAATATATAGGGGTAATACTAAGATGCAATATGAAATGGGATGACCACACAAGACCAGTAGTAGCAAAGACAAATGGAAGATTTACATTAGCTGGATAGGTTTTGGGAAAATGCAGTGGATTTGCAAAGTAAATCACTTACAAGACATTAGTGTGACCAGTTCTAGATTTTTATTCCCATGTTTTGAGTCTTTATCAAACAGGCATGACAACAGACATATAATGAACTTGGAGAAATGCTGTTAGAATCTTAACAGGTTGGTCTAGTACCCATACAAAAGCGTAACAGAAAAGACTAAAACTGAAATGGGAATCCTCGGAAGAAAGACAGTTTACTTCTTACAAAACCCTTTCTGCTAAATTTATAAAACTGTATTCGAATACCACCGTGTGACCATTAAGCTGCCACCATTGTACACTTCACGTGGAGGTCATGTAAATAAGACATGGAAGATTAGGCTTGTCCAGAGGCATATACACTATCATTTTCCCCTCAATGCATGAATGGGATAGGACAGAACAAAGCTGGAAAAGTTAGGTCCACATATTTTTACTATCATTAGATTAATATGTTAAGGACTATGAATAGTTATAATATGCTTAGATTATATTAAGATAGAGATTGAGACTTGAGATCAGCTTAGTATAGAAGGAGATGGTGTCATTTACCATGATCCAAATATGCAACATGACTGTGGCACACTATCTGTAGACTCCATACTGAATAAACTCACATACTGCACATCAACATGCAGTTTGGGAATCACTTTGCAAGATCGTAATCGTTATATCACTTTTCTGCGCACTTTCACTGTTAGTTTCAGACATTCTGTTGAATAAAATATAGAAGCTGTGCAGGGTCAAATTACACAATGAAATTAAATCACAAATGTTTTGTTACCAACTGCAACAGACAATGGTATGCAGCACACAATGTAGCAGAACAATAGGGAAGAATATAAGAAATGAGCAATCTCATTTTCTGATCCAATCATTCACTCTGTTATTCTAATCAAGCTCTAATTTCCTTTTATTTTCATTTACTTTGGAAAAAAAAAGACAGTTGCACTTTTGAAGTTAAAACCATGATGGAGTTCACTGTAAGGAACCTGTTCTATTAAAAGACACCAGACTGAACAGTTATACCAACTGAGCAGAGCTAAGCTATCGGAAACACACAAGGCAATTAACACCAAATGCAGCACTGCAGTTGTTAATCTAAGAAAAACAGGGCAAAAGCAATATTACATAGCTTTATCACTGAACTTACCAAAAAATCATCTGGTTGAATGCCAAATAAGTCTCGAAAATATCTAAATGCTATTGGTGCGTATGTACGAAATCTGAATTCAGAATAATGATGGGCAGGGGTGTGATTCGATCCCTCCGAAGGAAAATTTGTAGTTTCTACAGTCATAAAATCCTGCATTAGTAAGTCTCGTTCTGGTTTAGATGCCAAACCACCAACTGCGTGCTGAAT
Source organism: Schistocerca cancellata (assembly GCF_023864275.1). Taxonomy (NCBI): domain Eukaryota; kingdom Metazoa; phylum Arthropoda; class Insecta; order Orthoptera; family Acrididae; genus Schistocerca; species Schistocerca cancellata. The sequence goes on along the minus strand of NC_064629.1, from coordinate 541,910,251 downwards.
TCCAAGTTGGATAGACCCCATGATCTGGGTTGTTTGTATCTAAAAAGTAGAACAGTTAGAAAATCAAAAGTTATGCATACAAATGACTACAGATAATTGTCATAATAATCATGACAGATTCATTAAACATTAGTTACTGCAAAACATGTTGCTCTTTGCAAGAAATTTGGTCATAATGAACTATGAATAAATAAATTAATCAATAAATAAAATCTGGGACAGTCTGAAAATGCTCTGATGACAATAAAACAAAGTTCAGCGATTATATAAACAGTTCAACTTAACAACTACATGCCTAACTGCAAGCTATGTTCCTGATGTTGTTGGCAAGAGTGATAAGTTGTTGAAAGAGCCCTTCCATTTTACTGGGAACATTTTGAGAAAGTGAAAGAAAAGCGAAATCACACCATTTGATTGCCTCATTTAATGGGCACAGCACAGCCATAAAAACTCCCATTTTGCACTGCATTGCACATCAATATGAACATTCCCAACATATCAATGCACACATATTACTGCTCCCCATGAATAACAGATCTGTGCCCTATTCAAGAGCACAGTTTTCATTTTTCTGAACAGTTCAATGCAGTCAGTTTTACAAGCTCTGCACAATGTAAACATCAGTAAACCATAACAAATATGGAAGAAACGAGGAAAACTGCTTGACAGTACTTATTCTATCTTTCTCCTAACTTTACAAAAACTACCTACACATGTGATGGAAGCCCTTTTACATTTTGATTTGCCATAGATTATATTACACATGTCTCACAAACAGTGTATCAGAGTCTGTTGATAAAATGTTTGTTCTATTAATTATTATATTTAGCATACTATTAACAACGACAAGAACAGAAACAACAACAATCTAAATTACACAGTTCAGAAATTCAAGTATCCTGAAGACATTCAAACAACAGACTAAGTAAAGAAACTAATGCCATTAGAACCCGAAAGATTAAGACTGTGTGCCAAATGTCCAAGGACATCTATAATGAAGCATCAATCTCCATTAATGCCAAAATCAGGCATTATAACACTGTGATAAGTTTTCATGCCCTAAGAGCAGCAGAACACAGTTTTATTTGATGTGGGTGAAATAAAGAAAATACATGAAAAAAAGAAAATAAACAGAAAAATCATTCAAAAATTCTGGGGCTGAAAACAGATGAATATGGGAAATACAGTGTGACCCATAAGGAATGGTCAATATTCATGGATGTTACAGGAATGATAATTCAATGTAAAAAAGTCTAGTAAATATGGGCTCTAAAAGGTGTACCTGAAGAGCTGTGAGCACCTTTTCACTAGGAGATTTGTGTTTCACTATAAGGTGTTTTAAAGTCCATGTTCAGTAGACTTTTTTTGCTTCATATGATCATACTTGCCACATCCCTGAATACTGACCATTCCTCCTGGGACATCCTGTATGGACCTATACTAAGGAACAACAAGGAACTCTACAGAAAATTATTTTATGTTGAAAATGCACTCACTTATTACATTTGTGAAATACTGTCTAATGATGATCAGCACTATTTGTATGATTTTACTATTACAGAGATGAATTTTATTTTTCATTGGTAGCTTATAGCTACAATTTTAACATACCTCTGCAACATTATCTAACCAGTACAATTATTGATTCTTCTGAAGAAGACTACTACAGACATTGAAACCGAGGTCTAAGCATTTGACTAAGTCTTTCAATTCTTGAACTGATTGGCTGTATTTCACTATACCCTCATGGAGATTTCATTCTACAGCTGCTGCATCCAATCACATTCAAAATTTCAAAATATAATGCAGAATTAATATTTGTATTGTATTACAGTATTTACTGTGGAAACGAGTGCCACGGTGTTTAATATGAGAACAAAAAGAGATGAAAGTACGCATCTACACCAAAATTTATAAAAACAGTTACTTATTAAATATGTTGAAGGAGAAATGAAATGGGGGCAGGGCTTGACAATAATGAATTCTATATGGTGAGATCAATAAATATCATTTTAAATGGATACACGTGAATAAATTAGTTACATTTTTTGTTGTTAGACATGATTAAGTCTTTATCATAGGAAGGAGAAACATTAATTTAAGTTGAGAGCATTGCACAGTCCATGACAAAATCTAAACATTTTGCACTGATTTGTAATGCAAAAAGTTAATGTACTGGCAGAAACCAAAACAAAATAATTAATGCGGTTGTGGGAGGCAAAAACATAGCTGCAATAATGGAAGGCGAGTATAAATAAAACTAATGTACTAAATTAAAGCAAAACAACGCCTGAAATTCAATAAACCAGAAACACAATACAGTGGACTAAAACACTTTTCATATTATCATACTTTTCAGTGCTCCGCATTCTGAAATTCGCTTTTGTCTAACACTTGGCAGATATTAAATAAACTGTGGGTCACATTCAAGAAATCACATACTTAATTTTTCCTTACAATGGTACTCTGTTTATACATTTACTTGACATTTTCATGGTTACGGTACACTTATTACAGAAACAACATTTACTTTTGGCTTAAATCACATAACTCACCTTTTTGTATGTAATTTCTCCACCAACACCAACACGCCTGTGTCCGATTTTTCTCTCTCTTTCTGATTTATGTCGGCTAATTCCAATGGAAGGTTTGGAACTGCTCGTACCGGCAGCCTCCGATGGGGGCTACAAGTCACAAGAAAAGATAATTAGTCAAGTGTTATAATACATTTTGAAATGAGAAATAAATTAAAATGGTGTACAAGCTGACATCACATACACTTACAAACTTCAACACTGTCCAAGCTAGTAGTGATGATGGAGGTCGTAGCCGAAGTAGTAGTATACACAACAACAAGGGTGATGAATATCATTATTATTATTATTTTTTTTTTTTGTTGTAGGGCGCAAAACGCAAAACTGCTAAGGTCATTAGCGCCTGGTCTGTGACTTAGCAAACAGTAAAAAAACGAAAATGGAAACTAGCAGCAATGGGAACGAAAGTCATAAAATTGGAGAAACTAAAAGCAGAAGGAAGGCTTAAAAATTCACTACAGAAGGGGGTTGGTTGTCCCAAAAAAACTTCAAATGACTGACGTCATTTCACTGGCACGAATGAACTCTAGAACGCTATCGGCCGATCGCGTGTCATCTGCTAAAATTGACGATATATCAGGTGACAGCTGTAGACGGGCGCGTAACGGAGTAAAATAGGGGCACTCAATTAAAAGGTGTCTTACCGTCCACAACTGAGAGCAGTGGGGACAGAGTGGGGGAGGATCGCCACTTAAAAGATGTCTATGGCTAAAAAGACAGTGCCCTATCCGGAGTCTAGTTAAAATTACCTCCTCCTGACGACGCGTTCGGGAGGAAGAGGTCCAAGCACAAGGAAGAGTTTTCACGTCCCGCAATTTATTTTGGGGAAGTGTCGACCAGTGCGCGTGCCATAAATGAACAACACGACGACATAAAACGCTCCGTAGATCGGCGACGGGAATCGATGGAATAGCTGGCCGAAGAAGAGAGACTGCAGCCTTGGCTGCAATATCGGCCGCCTCATTTCCGCAGATACCAACGTGTCCCGGGAGCCAGAGGAACGCCACCGAGACGCCCCCCAGGTGGAGCAAGCACAGACAGTCCTGAATCCGGTGGACCAGAGGGTGCACAGGGTAAAGAGCTTGGAGACTGAGGAGAGAGCTGAGAGAATCGGAGCAGATAACGTACTGTATCCACTGATGGCGGCGGATGTAGTGGACAGCCCGGAGAACAGAGTAAAGCTCCGCAGTATAGACCGAACACTGGTCGGGAAGCCGAAAGTGATTTGGGGTGTCGCCAACAACATAGGCACTCCCTACACCTAACGATGTTTTCGAGCCATTGGTGTAAATAAATGTGGCTTCCGTCATTTGTGCACATAGAGCAGCAAATGCCCGACGATAAACAAGTGAAGGGGTACCAGCCTTGGGAAATCGACAAAGGTCACGGAGCAGGCAGATCCGGGGACGGAGCCAAGGCGGTGCTGGACCCCAAGTTGTCAAGAAGGTTTTAGGAAAGCGGAAGGAAAGAGAATGGAGCAGTTGACGGAAGCGGACTCCCGGTGGTAGTAGAGAGGAGGGGCGGCCTGCATACCCTACATCAAAGGAGGCGTCGAAAAATATGTCATGGGCTGGATTAGCAGGCATGGAAGACAGATGGCTGGCATAACGGCTCAGAAGAACTGCTCGCCGATTGGACAGCGGAGGTTCAGCAGTCTCAGCATAAAGGCTTTCCACAGGGCTGGTGTAAAAAGCTCCAGACACTAAACGTAATCCACGGTGGTGGATAGAGTCGAGACGCCGAAGAATAGACGGCCGAGCAGAGGAGTAGACTATGCTTCCATAGTCCAATTTCGAGCGCACTAAGGCGCGATAGAGGCGGAGAAGGACCACTCGGTCTGCTCCCCAGGAGGTACCATTCAGGACACGGAGGGTGTTGAGGGATCGCAGACAGCGAGCCGAAAGATACGAAATGTGGGAGGACCAGCATAGTTTTCTGTCAAACGTAAGACCCAAGAATTTAGCGACGTCTGAAAACGGAAGGTTGACAGGTCCTAGATGTAAGGAGGGTGGAAGAAACTCCTTACGTCGCCAAAAATTAACACAAACTGTCTTACTGGGAGAAAAACGGAAGCCGGTTTCGATGCTCCAAGAGTGGAGGCGATCGAGACATCCTTGAAGACGTCGTTCAAGAATGCTGGTCCGTTGAGAGCTGTAGTAGATCGCAAAATCGTCCACAAAGAGGGAGCCCGAGACATCAGGAAGGAGACAATCCATAATTGGATTGATGGCAATGGCAAACAGTACAACACTCAGCACGGAGCCCTGGGGTACCCCGTTTTCTTGGGAGAAAGTACGGGAGAGAGTAGTGTTCACCCGCACCCTAAATGTGCGCTCTGCCATAAATTCGCGAAGAAAAAGGGGCAGCCGACCTCGAAAGCCCCAAGAGAACAGTGTGCGGAGGATACCTGTCCTCCAACAGGTATCGTATGCTCTCTCCAGATCAAAAAATATTGCTACTGTTTGGCGTTTCCGGAGAAAATTATTCATGATATAAGTGGAGAGAGCAACTAGATGGTCAACTGCAGAACGATGCTTTCGGAATCCACATTGGGCAGGTGTTAAAAGACTGCGGGATTCCAGCCACCAAGCTAAACGGTAATTCACCATACGCTCCAAAACCTTACAGACACTACTCGTGAGAGAAATGGGGCGATAGCTAGAGGGGAGATGTTTGTCCTTTCCAGGTTTCAGAACAGGAACGACGACAGCTTCCCGCCATCGTCGGGGAAAAGTACTGTCGGTCCAAATTCGATTATAAAGGCGAAAGAGGTAATGCAGACTATGGGTTGATAAATGCAGCAACATTTGGACGTGGATACCATCCGGTCCTGGGGCGGAGGAGCGAGAAGAAGAGAGTGCATGTTGGAGTTCCCGCATGGAGAAAACAGTATTGTAGCTTTCGCGATTTGGAGAGGAGAAAGCAAGAGGTCGCGCTTCCGCTGCACGTTTCTTCGGGAGAAACGCTGGCGGGTAATTGGAAGAGCTCGAAATCTCAGCAAAGTGCTGACCCAATAAGTTAGAAATTGCGACGGGGTCCACTAATGTATCATGCACAACAGTGAGCCCAGAGACCGGGGAGAAACTAGGCGCGCCTGAGAACCGTCGAAGCTGACTCCAAACTTCCGAGGAGAGAGTGAAGGTGTTAAATGAGCTAATAAAGAATTTCCAGCTTGCCTTCTTGCTATTGCGGATGACGCGACGGCATCGCGCACGGAGCTGCTTATAGCGGATACAGTTGGCCAAAGTAGGATGGTGACGGAAAATGCGAAGAGCACGTCGCCGCTCACGTAGTGCGTCACGGCATGCCTCGTTCCACCAAGGAACTGGGGGGCGCCGGGGCAATTCGGAGGTGCGTGGTATTGAATGTTCCGCAGCTGTAAGAATAACGTCGGTAAGATGTGTGACCTCATCGTCGACGCTGGGAAAGCGACGGTCATCGAATGTCGCTAGAGACGAAAAAAGTGTCCAATCGGCTTGGGCAAACTTCCAGCGGCGCGGGCGCATATATGGCAGTTGAGGCTACAGTCTGAGGACACATGGAAAGTGGTCACTCGAGTGTGTATCATCGAGGGCGAACCATTCGAAGCGCCGAGCTAGCGGAACAGTACCGACCGCAAGGTCCAAATGAGATAAATGTGTCGTGGAGGCAGACAAAAATGTGGGGACCCCAGTGTTGAGGCAAACTAGGTCCGCTTGGTGGAAGACGTCTAGCAATATGGAGCCACGTGGACAAGGATGTGGAGATCCCCAAAGCGGGTGGTGGGCATTGAAGTCCCCAACCAGCAAATAGGGGGGTGGAAGCTGACCAAGAAGATGAAGGAGATCAGCTCGTGCCATTGGTGTGGACGATGGAATGTATACAGTAGAAAGAGAGAACGTGTATCCGGAAAGGGAAAGACGGACGGCGACAGCTTGGAAGGAAGTGTGTAAGGGGATTGGGTGATAATGGAGAGTATCATGGAGAAGAATCATGAGTCCTCCATGGGCTGGAGAGCCTTCAACAGAGGGGAGATCATATCGGACGGACTGAAAATGAGGGAGAACAAAGCGCTCATGGGGACGCAGCTTTGTTTCCTGAAGACAGAAGATGACCGGCGAGTAGGATCGTAAGAGGATTGACAATTCATCTCTATTGGCTCGAATGCCGCGGATATTCCAGTGGATAATGGACATGGGGTGAACAGAAAATGGAGGAATGTGACCAAAGTTGCTGTCAACTCAAAGACTGCTCGGAGCTAGCGACTGACAGCATGGAATGGCAGTCAGCCAAAGGCAGAAGATCCTGATCCATAGGTTGGTCAGGAGCAGCTCCTGCCACCAGCGATCGGCCGGTTGACCGGCCACCAGCAGTGCGCCTCGGCGACACAGAAGACGGCCGAGGGCGATTTCCGCCAGGTGGTGCTGTAGATGGGACACGCCTTGGCGGAGAAGGAGAGGAACTGGGTTTCTTTGTAGCCTTCTTAGAAGTATGATGTTTAGATGAAGGAGGAACCGATGATTGGGAAGTTGCGGTACGTAAAAACTCTTCACGAGTATGCTCTTTTTTGGAAGGCTTGGTGTCTGACTTTTGGGCTCGAGATTTAGCAGAACCCGATGAAGGGTGAGCCATAGAGATGGCAGGCGAAAGTGGTGAGGTTGAACGGGCGATCTTTGCGCTGGCCGATCTGACGACCGTGGCACTAAAGGTGAGGTCGCAAGTCTGCGTGGCCGCCTCCTTTGTTGGCCGAGGAGAAGCAAGGACAGTGCTGTATTTTCCTGTCTGAGGCACGGTGGGCTGGCGACTGGCAAATAATTTTCGAGCAGCAAAGGTCGACACCTTTTCCTTCACTCTTATTTCCTGGATGAGCTTTTCGTCCTTAAAAATGGGGCAATCTCAAGAGGAAGCAGCGTGGTCACCCATACAGTTGATGCAGCGAGGGGATGGAGGTGGACAAGCACCCTCATGGGCATCCTTGCCACACGTAACACATTTGGCCGGATTGGAACAGGACTGGCTGGTGTGATTGAACCGCTGACACCGATAGACAAGTGTAATGTGCTGCGAATACACAGAAAGATAGATCCTTTATCATTTAGCTACAAAATAGCAGGTCAGCAACTGGAAGCAGTTAATACCATAAATTATCTGGGAGTACGCATTAGGAGTGATTTAAAATGGAATGATCATATAATGTTGATTGTCGGTAAAGCAGATGCCCGACTGAGATTCATTGGAAGAATCCTAAGGAAATGCAATCCGAAAACAAAGGAAGTAGGTTACAGTACGCTTGTTCGCCCACTGCTTGAATACTGCTCAGCAGTGTGGGATCCGTACCAGATAGGGTTGATACAAGACATAGAGAAGATCCAACGGAGAGCAGCGCGCTTCGTTACAGGATCATTTAGTAATCGCGAAAGCGTTACGGAGATGATAGATAAACTCCAGTGGAAGACTCTGCAGGAGAGACGCTCAGTAGCTCGGTACGGGCTTTTGTCAAAGTTTCGAGAACATACCTTCACCGAAGAGTCAAGCAGTATATTGCTCCCTCCTACGTATATCTCGCGAAGAGACCATGAGGATAAAATCAGAGAGATTAGAGCCCACACAGAGGCATACCGACAATCCTTCTTTCCACGAACAATACGAGACTGGAATAGAAGGGAGAACCGATAGAGGTACTGAAGGTACCCTCCGCCACACACTGTCAGGTGGCTTGCGGAGTATGGATGTAGATGTAGATGTAGATAGCAACGCGTAGGGTTTGGGACATAAGGGCGAACGGGAATTATCTCATAGCCTGCTTTGATTTTCGATGGGAGTTGAACTTTGTCAAATGTCAAGAAGACAGTGCGGGTTGGAATGATGTTCGTGTCAACCCTTTTCATAACTCTATGAACAGCTGTTACGCCCTGGTCAGACAGGTAGTGCTGAATTTCTTCATCAGACAATCCATCGAGGGAGCGTGTATAAACGACCCCACGTGAGGAATTTAAGGTACGGTGCGGTTCCACCCGGACAGGGAAGGTGTGGAGCAGAGAAGTACGCAGCAATTTTTGTGCCTGGAGGGCACTGACTGTTTCTAACAACAGGGTGCCATTCCGTAATCTGGAACAAGACTTTACAGGACCTGCAATTGCGTCGACACCTTTCTGAATAATGAAAGGGTTGACCGTGGAGAAGTCGTGACCTTCGACAGACCGAGAAACACCAAGGAACTGTGGCAACGATGGAAGAACTGTCTGTGGCTGAGACTCAGTGAACTTACGTTTGTGAGCAGACATAGTGGAAGGTGAGGAAACCATTGCGGAAGAATCCCCCATGATTACCAGCGTCTCCGATGGCGCGCTCCTCCCTTGTGGGGGCCCTCACTGAGGGCACTCCCGCCTTAGGTGATTGTTCACACCTCAGGTCACACCTCCCGACAAACGGACGGAGGGACCAATTGGCACTTTCGGAAGGTATCAACTCAGGTAATCACCCCTCCCTGGGCCTGGCCGTTACCAGGGGGTACGTACGTGTCCTACCTGTCTACCCAGGGCGGGGAATTACGCGTTACCCCGTCACCGGCTACGCATGGAAGTGCGTGGGTCGGCCTTCAGACACGCACAGGGAGGAAAAAAGAAAAAGGGAAAGGAAGGAAGAGGGGTCTCAAACGCCGCAGCGGAGAAAAGTGCAGAGAGAAGCGGGAAGGAAAAGAGAAGGACAGAGGAAGGACGAAGACTTGCAAGTATAGAAAGCAAGGAATTTGTAACAGTTTAGAGCATCCGTCTCCGGACGTAGGCACAAACCATACTCCCAGAGGGGGAGAAAGGGAAGGAAAGAGCCAGAGGTGAGGGGGGGCCAAGATGGGGGAGGTGGAAGGATGAGGAAAGGGAAGGTATGCAGCCCGGAAAGGAAGGAGGGCCACATTAGCTCGGGGTCCCGTGCTCGCTACGCACGTGTCCACAAAAGAGTTGTGAACCCCCGGGGGGGAGGGGGGGGGGGGTGTGATGAATTAACTGCTTGTATTCATTAATATCGGATTTGCAAAATTTGGTGTAATTACTTCAGCCAACATTTACTGTAAAATGTCAAAGTGGTTGAGAAGTAAAAAAATCATGAAGCAAAGACAGTTGTTTCAATACAACAATGGTCTGCCCAAGTGCACATCAAAATTTCTACTCAAAAGTAAACACAAATGAACAAGTCACTTGAACACTTGGCATATATCATCATCATTAACTGTGAAGAATATAAATAGTATGCACACTTCTACACTTGCTACCTCTTTTGTATTTACATATTACTCCATTTGAACATACTACTGCACACAGCAGAGTTTGGCAATGGCAGGGTCAATGAACTACAACTTTTTAATGTTTTTACTGAGAAATAATTGCTGAAGTTCACTGCAACCGCATGCATAACTTTTCTAACATCTGTCTCAATAAGAATATCTTTCTCCAATCACCAATCCTTAACTAGATGGATAACATGATGGTCTTCTGTGATCTTCTCTGGATGATTTGTTTCCTCATTTTATTAACAGAAATAAGAAATACTGAGCCCACTGACACACTATGTGCCCAAAAACCTCCAGATGTCTAGTGCTGTTTGTTTCAAAGATGTCACTGCTTTCATCTTCAAGGAAAGCTTTCTATCTATCTGACAGAATAAGGCCACACAGTAAAATGAGAAATTCAGGCCCTCACATAGGTATTTGTCCATCTTCATCACACTTTCTGTAAACTGGAAGATTAAATAACAAAATACTGGTGCACTGTACCTATGAAGGCTTGTAGTGTACAAATGTAGATGTAAATGGTCCATTGTGAAAGATGAAGGGTTCAAACAGATGCCTATGTATCAAATGTCAAGAATCTTTCTGTTTGACTTCTTTATCCATATGATGGAATGAGTCATATTTCTGTTCTTATTTGGGGTTTTTCAGTCAGTCATCTTACTGCCAGCCACTTAAAACTGATGGTACCTAATCAGCTAGAAGTATTGCATTCAATAACCACAGCTCTATTTATGTGTTGATACTTCTTATCAACAGTCCTAATCATAATAGCAATTATCCTCAGTTACTAACCAGTCTAACTGGGTTTCTCCAATTTCTTCAGCATGGCTGTATCAGCATATTTTTGTTATTTGATTCTGTTAACCTATATACTTAAAGGCCCATTTCTATTTTATTCTGTGAACACAGCCTCTCACTATCATAGCCTGTTGCTTTGGCACTTGTGTAATGTTGTACATAGTCCCTTCATCATATACACACAACAACAAAAGTTTTGCATCAACCCAGTTCCCAGAACTTCTGCAGATAGACGTTGACTGTGGATACTGCATCACAGACACAGTCCTTTTGACTATTGTGAGATGTCACTAAACCTTCCCAAAGATGCACGCAGCAACATGCCAAATGGACCGCTCTGGATTGGCATCACGCACTCTTCACCGATGAGTGCCGCATGTGACTTCAACCAGACAATCATTGGAGACGTGTTTGGAGGAAACCCGGTCAGGCTGCACACCTTAGACACACCGTCCAGCGAGTGCAGCAAGGTGGAGGTTCCCTGCTGTTTTGGAGTGGCATTATCCAGGGACGACGTATGCTGCTGGTGGTCATATCGGCAGCATATTGACGAGGCATTCGTATTCATGGATGACAATTCGTGCCCCCATTGTGCACATCTTGTGAATGGCTTCCTTCAGGATAATGAAATCATTCGACTAGAGTGGCCAGCATGTTCTCCGGAAATTAACCCTATTGAACATGCCTGGGATAGATTGAGAAGGGCTGTTTATGGACAACATGACCCACCAACCACTCTGATGGATGTATGCCAAATTGCCGTTCAGAAGTGAGACAATCTGGACCAACTGAATATTAGAGGTACTGATGTGTACAGCCATCTGGACCACCGCCTCTGAAGGTTGTGAAGGCATTGCTAATTACGCATATAAATTTTTTTTCGTGATTTTCTTTGGATTTCTATTCTTTTTCTTTTGTTCATATGGGCATTTCTAATTGTGATTATGTAACATTCTACTGTGGTTTTTAAATGTAAAGATGTAATTGTGATTATTTCGTTCGCCAATGGATAAATATGTTTCTGGCTTTGCACCTGTGGTAAAGTTTCTAAAGTTCTCTTTTGGAATATTATAAATTGTGAAAAATGCAGTCAATAACATTTTTAAAGGTTAATGTAATTTACGATAACGATATAACATCTATAGACAGGGGACAGAGATAGTGATATCGAGAGTTGAAAGGTTGTTGCGTAGTAGAGGGGATGGTGGATGGCGTGTCTGTGAAGCGTGCGCGGGAAAAATAGTACTGTGTTCCATGAAAAGCAAATGTAATTGTATGGACAGTGATACTGAACTATCAGATTGTTAATTCTCTTTACCACTGTGGTATGTAATGCCATTGCCAGCGAACTTTAAGAGCAAATAAACCGGACTGTGAAAGTGCCGCTAACATTACTTTGTTGTGGCCGACACGTACTGTGCCTTTATTCGAATGAACTTTGCTGGTATTGGTTTTGGGTGGTGTCAGTGTCGTCGTAACTGCCGCCTGCTTCACGTCTGCTGTGCAGCGAGCTACCTTAATTTAAGTATTAACTGTATTTTTCTTACTTGTCACTTCTTCTTCCGTGTGTATTTGCTTTTAGGAAGCTTTATTTTTCGAGTGCTCTTAATAGTGTTCCATAGATTTCGTGTTTGTTTTGAATACAGTAAGAGAGAGTCCCTGTAGTCAACCATAGTGCCAGTAGTGCTAGAGTTTGTTTTCAATACAGTACAGAGACAGGTAGTGCTATTTTCATTGTTTTCTACAAGAAGTGGCTAGCAACCACAGTTTAGTGAATAAGCAGCCGCCTTTAGTGAATTAGCAGTCTAGTTAAAGGTTGATTAACTCCCTTCAGTAAATTGTTTCCTTAGGATGGATAGGATGTGTGACTGCTGTGTACGGACGCAGGAGGAGCTGGCCACTGTTCGCGAACAGCTGAGCGTGTTGATGGCCGCGGTCAGCCGTCTTCAGGCTGCTGCCTCGGAGTGTAGCGGCAGTGGGGAGTCTGGTGCGTCGCAAGGTACACCCCAGGTGTTACATGCTTCACCCACTGTCCCTGCTGTCGAGACATCTTCGCAGGTACCGGGCACGGTTGGGCCACCCTCTCCCCAAGGGGAGTGGCGGGTTCAGCGGCGTTCGCGGCGCACGAGGCGGAAGGTCAATGTGGAGGCTGACCGTGTGGCATCGCCCGCTCTGCCTGTGAGGGGACACGTGGCTGCTCCTTCAGCAAGGTCCGAGCAGGCACACGGGGGGAGGGGTTTATTAGTTATTGGGAGCTCCAACGTTAGGCGGGTGATGGAGCCCCTTAGGGAAATAGCGAGAAGGTCGGGGAAGAAGGCCAGTGTTCACTCTGTCTGCTTGCCGGGGGGTCTCATCCGAGATGTGGAGGAGGCCCTACCGGCGGCGATAGAGAGCACTGGGTGCACCCGACTGCAAATTGTTGCTCATGTCGGCACCAATGACTCCTGCCGTCTGGGTTCAGAGGTCATCCTCAGTTCGTACAGGCGGTTGGCGGAATTGGTGAAGGCGGAAAGCCTCGCTCGCGAGGTGGAATCAGAGCTAACTATTTGTAGTATCGTTCCCAGAACCGATCGCGGTCCTCTGGTTTGGAGCCGAGTGGAAGGCTTAAACCAGAGGCTCAGACGATTCTGCGGAGATCTGGGGTGCAAATTTCTCGACCTCCGCTATCGGGTGGAGAAATGTAGGGTCCCCCTGAATAGGTCAGGCGTGCACTACACGCCGGAAGCGGCTACAAGGGTAGCGGAGTACGTGTGGAGTGCACATGGGGGTTTTTTAGGTTAGAGAATCCCCTCCCTAGGCCCGACAAGACGCTTCCTGAGACGCGGCAAGATAGGAGTAGGCAAAATGCAACAGGGAATAACAATATTAATGTGCTAATAGTAAACTGCAGGAGCGTCTATAGAAAGGTCCCAGAACTGCTCTCATTAATAAACGATCACAACGCCCATATAGTACTAGGGACAGAAAGTTGGCTGAAACCAGACGTAAACAGTAACGAAATCCTAAACTCAGATTGGAATGTATACCGCAGAGACAGGCTGAACAGTGAAGGGGAAGGCGTGTTTATAGCGGTAAGAAGTGCAATAGTATCGAAGGAAATTGACGGAGATCCGAAATGTGAAATGATTTGGGTGAAGGTCGCGGTTAAAGCAGGCTCAGACATGGTAATTGGATGTCTCTATAGGCCCCCTGGCTCAGCAGCTGTTGTGGCTGAGCACCTGAAGGATAATTTGGAAAATATTTCGAGTAGATTTCCCCACCATGTTATAGTTCTGGGTGGAGATTTTAATTTGCCGGATATAGACTGGGAGACTCAGACGTTCATAACGGGTGGCAGGGACAAAGAATCCAGTGAAATTTTTTTAAGTGCTTTATCTGAAAACTACCTTGAGCAGTTAAACAGAGAACCGACTCGTGGCGATAACATATTAGACCTTCTGGTGACAAACAGACCCGAACTATTTGAAAAAGTTAACGCAGAACAGGGAATCAGTGATCATAAAGCGGTTACGGCATCGATGATTTCAGCCGTAAATAGGAATATTAAAAAGGGTAGGAAGATTTTTCTGTTTAGAAAAAGTGACAAAAAGCAGATTTCAGAGTACCTGTTGGCTCAACACAAAAGTTTTGTCTCAAGTACTGATAGTGTTGAGGATCAGTGGACAAAGTTCAAAACCATCGTACAATATGCGTTAGATGAGTATGTGCCAAGCAAGATCGTAAGAGATGGAAAAGAGCCACCGTGGTTCAACAACCGAGTTAGAAAACTGCTGCGGAAGCAAAGGGAACTTCACAGCAAACATAAACATAGCCAAAGCCTTGCAGACAAACAAAAATTACGCGAAGCGAAATGTAGTGTGAAGAGAGCTATGCGAGAGGCGTTCAATGAATTCGAAAGTAAAATTCTATGTACTGACTTGGCAGAAAATCCTAAGAAATTTTGGTCTTATGTCAAAGCGGTAGGTGGATCAAAACAAAATGTCCAGACACTCTGTGACCAAAATGGTACTGAAACAGAGGATGACAGACTAAAGGCCGAGATACTAAATGTCTTTTTCCAAAGTTGTTTCACAGAGGAAGATTGCACTGTAGTTCCTTCTCTAGATTGTCGCACAGATGACAAAATGGTAGATATCGAAATAGACGACAGAGGGATAGAGAAACAATTAAAATCGCTCAAAAGAGGAAAGGCCTCTGGACCTGATGGGATACCAGTTCAATTTTACACAGAGTACGCGAAGGAACTTGCCCCCCTTCTTGCAGCGGTGTACCGTAGGTCTCTAGAAGAGCGTAGCGTTCCAAAGGATTGGAAAAGGGCACAGGTCATCCCCGTTTTCAAGAAGGGACGTCGAACAGATGTGCAGAACTATAGACCTGTATCTCTAACGTCGATCAGTTGTAGAATTTTGGAACACGTATTGTGTTCGAGTATAATGACTTTTCTGGAGACTAGAAATCTACTCTGTAGGAATCAGCATGGGTTTCGAAAAAGACGGTCATGTGAAACCCAGCTCGCGCTATTCGTCCACGAGACTCAGAGGGCCATAGACACGGGTTCACAGGTAGATGCCGTGTTTCTTGACTTCCGCAAGGCGTTCGATACAGTTCCCCACAGTCGTTTATTGAACAAAGTAAGAGCATATGGACTATCAGACCAATTGTGTGATTGGATTGAGGAGTTCCTAGATAACAGGACGCAGCATGTTATTCTCAATGGAGAGAAGTCTTCCGAAGTAAGAGTAATTTCAGGTGTGCCGCAGGGGAGTGTCATAGGACCGTTGCTATTCACAATATACATAAATGACCTGGTGGATGACATCGGAAGTTCACTGAGGCTTTTTGCAGATGATGCTGTGGTGTATCGAGAGGTTGTAACAATGGAAAATTGTACTGAAATGCAGGAGGATCTGCAGCGAATTGACGCATGGTGCAGGGAATGGCAACTGAATCTCAATGTAGACAAGTGTAATGTGCTGCGAATACACAGAAAGATAGATCCTTTATCATTTAGCTACAAAATATCAGGTCAGCAACTGGAAGCAGTTAATACCATAAATTATCTGGGAGTACGCATTAGGAGTGATTTAAAATGGAATGATCATATAATGTTGATTGTCGGTAAAGCAGATGCCAGACTGAGATTCATTGGAAGAATCCTAAGGAAATGCAATCCGAAAACAAAGGAAGTAGGTTACAGTACGCTTGTTCGCCCACTGCTTGAATACTGCTCAGCAGTGTGGGATCCGTACCAGATAAGGTTGATACAAGACATAGAGAAGATCCAACGGAGAGCAGCGCGCTTCGTTACAGGATCATTTAGTAATCGCGAAAGCGTTACGGAGATGATAGATAAACTCCAGTGGAAGACTCTGCAGGAGAGACGCTCAGTAGCTCGGTACGGGCTTTTGTCAAAGTTTCGAGAACATACCTTCACCGAAGAGTCAAGCAGTATATTGCTCCCTCCTACGTATATCTCGCGAAGAGACCATGAGGATAAAATCAGAGAGATTAGAGCCCACACAGAGGCATACCGACAATCCTTCTTTCCACGAACAATACGAGACTGGAATAGAAGGGAGAACCGATAGAGGTACTGAAGGTACCCTCCGCCACACACCGTCAGGTGGCTTGCGGAGTATGGATGTAGATGTAGATGTAGATATCACATTCTATCAAGCCATGAAAGTGAAGACTAACTAACTGTGCAATATAAATGGTTTTCAGTGATGTTGTCGAAGTTTGAAATGCGAGAACAGAGTGGACATTGTTTACGGTGTGCTTCACATACATGAACAATTCTATGAACGGTGTATTTGTGGCTAAGACTATATGAATGTGACGAACTGTGCAATTATGGACAATAGCGTCACAGACAGTGCATAAAGTGTAAAAATGAGCGATGTCTACGTCATGTACTTTGAAAGAGAGGACATGACAACAACGTTCGTATACTGGCATCTTGTGGTTTGTTAATCACCACGGGGTTAATGATACAGCTGTGAGGGAACTTTATTTGCATTTCGCCGGAGAAGATTAACCAGCGGAACTGTCTGTATCCTGCTCTCATCATCGTAACCCGCCGACATGGTGCTGCCTAACGCAACGCTTCGTATGCAACAAAAAGTTAAGGGACTTCGCTGAACGCTATCCCCTGACCTAGAAACTTGCTTTCTCCATTACAAGTATAAGAATTACAGACTCTGTTTAATTAAATTCTTTGTTTAGTTTTTTTGCTTTCTGCTAACGAAAATAAAATTACAATCAGTGAATTAAATGTTGCCTGGTAGTCACTGTTGAAACACCAGTAAATATAAACTTCTTCCTCTCATTAGGACTAATTCTCCTTGCATGTCAAAATAATTGTAGTTATTTTATGTAGTTTTATGTATTGTTATGAGACTAGATATATGACAGTAACTAATAAGAGTATTTTGTCGCGAAATATGGCTTCGCGCGAAAATTACGGCGACTGCCATAATTGCTTGCATTCTGACCAATAATGTAAAAGCTGCTATTCTCGTATTGGTACTTTTCCTGACGTGAGCGGGAATTATAAATGTCAGCTGTCAAATCACGTAGTGACTCTTTACCCAGTAATAAAAGTTTTTTTGATATTGTATTGCTACGAGTCATAGTATTAAGAGACACTGGTTATACTCAAAAGTGGGAAGATGTATGGTGAAACCCCCCCAGTGTTCATGCGGTTGTTAACAGTATGGTGTGTGATTCACGAAATTTTGTCACTTTTTCTAATTCCTTTGAAGTTTCAGAGAATATATACACAATTTTGTCGGTTCAGGTTAATTTCAGAGCAGTTTCTCGTAAATATTAGAGTATTCAGTTCATAAACAAAGTGGGATCGTGACCAATTGAGAAGTATAAAAAAGAGTGTGGTTTTCCAACTAGAATTTTGGATGACTTCACAGTTCAGATTTTGATAATTATTTTTCCTGTGGGTTGAGGTCATCACAAGGTCTTGATGTGTGGTGGTACAACATGCAATGTGTGGTTTTCATGAGCAATAAAAAGGGCAGAAATGATGTTTATGTTGATCTCTATTCCAATTTTCTGTACAGGTTCCATAACTCTTGGAACCGAGGTGATGCAAAACTTTTTTTTTGCTGTGTGTAATTACACCGCAACAGACTTTGGAAGTGAGACAGTCTAACCTTGTCACTGTTTATATTTCTCTACAATTACTTTTGACCCATTTCTGGCACTGTCCTGCTGTTTTATCATATACATCCACTAACAAACTGCAGTTCTTGTATTAAATTATAATTTCTCTTTTCACAATTTTTGTATTAACAGAGAAAGGAGGAGGGATGCTGGGGGGGGGGGGAGGAGAGGGGGAGGGGGAGGGAGAGAGAGAGAGAGAGAGAGAGAGAGAGAGAGAGAGAGAGAGAGCGTGGGGGGGGGGGGGGGGTTTGACACACACACACACACACACACACACACACACACACACACACACATATTCAGCTTATAGGTGGTTAATGCAGCAGTTTGGACAAAAAGTGTTGATACTACAAGCAATATACAACTAGTATTGTAATTTCCTTAAATCATCAAGTGAAAATGAAGCCTGCAACACACAATGTGTGAAACAGCCAAGTTTTAGGATGGGATGGAATGTGGTTTTTAGAGACAGCAGTTAGCTTGTAACAAAATAAGGACATGATGGCAGACTTTCTGACATGGAGGACATTGGCACCAAAATACATTCTACATGATTCTTTTGTGGATGATTTAAGGATTACTAGCATAAGAAAGGAAAATGATGGCACACTACAAGCGGACACTGCATTTCCCCTTTAACAAAATATGCCCGTGGCAATTAAAGCAAAAGATTACCAATGAATCTAGAAACAGAAGGCACGTCTTCTCAGAATGTTCTAAATAATTGTATAAATTTATTTGCTGTTGCAACAAAGATCTACTTGTGAAGTGAATGTAATACTATTTGGAGAACCATACGACCCACCTAGGGCTTTGAACTTTACGGTCAGAGTTCACTGTAGTTCTATGGGAAAGGAGTGACTAATGTTTGGAAGTTGTACAAGTTTAACCACTTGTTAGTGTTTCATCTTGCAGCTCCCTATTATCTCAGCACACTGCAACCCATAATGCTAAGGTTCAGTAACACCCAGTTTCTCTGTAGAAGATGATACTCCACCTCTAAAGAGAAACGTACAGAATGTCCACAGTAGTCCGAGACTATTTTGCCATCCTACTCAAGCCAGTTTGAGGTGATCACTACCTGGAGGCACGCAGAGCCAAAAGGAAAGTTGAGGCTCCCCTCCTAATCCTCACAATTTAGTTTCTTTTACAGTCCTGACAGTCATGTAGACCTAAGTTAACTACATGGAGTCAGCTGCTATCACAAAATTCCTGTAATATTACTTGGCTCATACATCCTAATTCATCTATCACATTGTCATATTACACCATCTATTTCGATTTCTTCGCTACTAATTCTTTAATTAATCAACTGTTTATACAAAAGTATTTTGAGCAAGAAAACTGAATATCTAGATTATGAATTCCAGTCACATGGGTGCCCCATATTAAAAGGAAGTTAGGAAATGAAATGTAAGAAAGGGAAACAACTGTTGATTACCATACCCTATGAAAAATGACAAGGTATGGAGACACACACACACACACACACACACACACACACACACACACACACACACACACATATATATATTCAGATTATAGACGGATAATGCAGCACAGTTAGGACAAGAAGTATTGATGCTATGAGCAGTATACAACTAGTATTGTAATTCCATTATATTTAACAGCTGGCAATGTATGTGGTGAATGATCACTGATTGTGTATTCAGACAACAGTGGGTCTACCAACTTATGTATTTGCAATACATTATATTTGTTGAAGTTGAACCTCAACTGTAGGTCTCTGCACCAATCACAGGGCCAGCATAGGTCTTTTTGCATTTGATACAATTATGTAATGCCAAGGCTGCCCTACACACAAAGGTGTCATCAGTGAACTGCCCCATTGAGTTTCCAATGGCAACTGCCATTTATATACATAATGTGAACAATAACTGTCCTATAACATTCTCTTTGGGGTATGATTGAAGTTACTTTCTCACCATTAACAATGATGTGTCAAGTTCTATTTGTCAAAAAATCTTCATTCGCAAAGCTGGTCCCCTATTCCACAAGCTTGTGCATGAAAATCTGATAATGTAGGGAACACTTTCTGGAGGTCAAGGGACATGGCATCAGTGAGGGCTACCCTATGGCTCTCAGAGAACAACAGAACATGATGAAATTCACTAAACTGCTGTTTGTGGAATTCAAGTACATTTCTACAAGAGGATTTCAGTCTCCAGTAATATCACAATACACAAGTATAAAACATGTCCCATAATTCTACAACAGATTATTGGTGATGTAGGTCTACAGCTGCGTGCATCTATGCAACGAGCATCTCAAAAGATGGGACTGTGTCTTTCTCTGGTAAGTTTAACCACTTAACACTGCTGTGACTCATCATAAATTGCTGTTAAGCTGCATGTCCACTAGCAAGTAAACTTCTGCATGTCCCTTGCAGAAGTTATCTCTGCAAAGTTATTTGTTGTGGAAACACCCTCAGCAAGTTGACTTTCACAAGTTCTGTCTACTTGCAGAAGCAGCTCCTGCAAGTTAGTGGAAACGGTCTTGCAGCCTCAAATTTGTCAGATGCTGAAAGTTTTTCTCAAATTTACAGAAGTTTTGCGTGTTCAATACCAGTACGACAATGTCATTGTGGAAAAGGAGATTGTTGCAGAGACAGATGAATCTAAACAAATGTACCAATGGAATCCATGAACATATATATTTTGTCACCACCGAGCCAAGGAAATGAGAAAAAATTAACCAATTACTTTGTTTCACCAGAAGGGAAAGTAGCATGGCAGTAGAGGTGACTTTAAATTTTAGTTGACTTTTAACCTTAGCGGAAACATAAATGCCTGTGTGGGGTTGCTGGTCCCCCATCGGGCATCTCCTCAAGTGGTGGATTGGGGAACATCCTCCACATATGGAGGGTACCAGGGAAATAAAATACTTGGGGGGGGACCAAAACCAGCAGGTATGAGGGCCAATGGCTTGGAAGAAAGGCAGAGGAGCCTCCAACTATCAACTGCTGACTTGCAGTCAGTAGAGGGATCTACAAAGGCTAAGGATGTTCTCCTGAAAATGGAACCAGCTACCCAGCGAGCTGTAAGAAGCAACCCCTCAAATGGTTTGGCGGAAGATTAACAATCTTTCCCTGTAAAAATCACTTGTTGCGAATGCTAACAAAGGAATAAGCCAGACAGATAGTTTGATCACAACCCCAGCAAACAAATAAAGGATAAGAGATATGTACAAAGAAACATGGAATGTGCGGAGCCTATACCAAGCTGGAGCCTACGGCAGCTGCTACAGTAACTAAACAATTACGGTATAAAACTATTGGCTCTCCAGGAAATTAGGTGGAAGGGAAAAGACATAATGGACTCAGGAAATTTCACAATTGCTTTAGTGGCGGGAGGACAAATACCTTTGGTACAGTTTTGTGGTTGCTAAAGGACTGAAACATGCTGTAATACGCTTCGAACCAATCGATGAACAGATGTCCATATTAAGATTAAGGGGAAAAATTTTTCAACATAATTATAAATGTACATGCACCCACAGAGGAGATAGATGAACAACAGAAGGATGAGTTTTGTAGCAAAGTAGAGCAGTTGTATGATCAGGCTCCTAAACATGATGTTAAGATCTTAATAGGAGACTTGAATGCAAAAATAGGAAAAGAAGAGGCTTATCAGCCAATTATAGGAAGAAATAGCCTCAATGAAATATCAAATGACAATGGAATTAGGGTTGTGGATTTTACTTTTACTATAAGTAAAAACATGACTTTCAGCAGTACATGGTCTCCACACACCAATATACACAAAGAAACATAGATGTCACCAGATGGACAAACTAGAAATCTGATAGACCATATATTGAATGACAGGAGGCACGGATCAGACATAATGGATGTTAGGAGCCAATGTGGAGCTGACTGCAATTCAGACCATCATCTAGTGAGAATTAAGTACAGGCAAAGGATCTCACTAAACAGAAAGGCCACAAACAGAAAAGTTTTGACATTAAGAAACTAAAGTCAGAAGAAATACGGAGAGCATATCATGCAAAAATAGAAGAGGGGATTAAGAATAATACTGACGCATCAAATGAACATACAGAAATAATGTGGAAACAATGTAAGACTGCAATTCTCCAGGCAGGTTTTGGGACATGTACAGGCTCAAATGAAGGTAGATTGGTTTGATGAAGAATGTATGAGAAGAATTGAGGAGCGTAACACAGCACGAATGTAATTATTTCAGAGAAGAACTAGAGCAAATCTGAATGAATATAATGAGAAGTGCCGTGTAGCTAAGAGGGTTTGCAGAAAGAAGAAAAGAGCACTAGAAAAGAAAAAAATGGAAGAAATTGAACAGCTAGGAGAAGAAAAGCAAGTACATGAAATGTATCAAAAGATTAAAGAAGGAAGACTGGGTTTCAAGCCAGAACAAATACATGTAGAAACAAAGAAGGGGATTTGATAGGGGAGAGTAATAAAATACTTGACAGATGGTCAGAATACTTCCTACAGTTACTGAACCCAGAAGAAGAAGGATTAGAACTGGTGGAAATAAGTTGTTATGGACCAGAGTTCTTAACACCAGAACCCACACTGGGGAAAGTCATACAAGTCATTAAGACCTTAAAAAATAATAGGGCACCTGGAGAAGATCAGATCCAGACAGAACTTCTCAAATATGGTGGGGAAGCATTGTGGAAAGCAATACATAAAGTAATACTGAACATCTGGCAGGAGGAGAGCATGCCAATGGAGTGAAAAATGGCTATTATGTGCCCCATACATAAAAAAGGAGATTAAAAACTGCCAGAATTACTGAGGAATATCCCTGCTAAATACTACATATAAAGTGTTCTCCAAGATCCTAATTAAGAGGCTTACTACCTATGTGGAAGAGAGAATTGGAGACTATCAGAGTGGCTTTAGAAGAAATAGGTCAACAACTGACCAAATATTCACAATATGCACACTGCTTGAAAAATGTTATGAACATCAAATAAACATAAATCAAGCCCATGACAGTATCTCGAAAGTGGCATTGCAGAATGCGATGGAACAGGCAGGAATACCTAAGAAGCTCGTTAAACTTACTACGATGACCCTCAGTGAAACTGACTGTAAAGTAAAAATATAGGGCGAAATCTCCAGAGAAGTGGAAGTGAAGAAGGGACTGAGACAGGGTGACAATATCTCCTCACTGTTACTCAACCTCTGCCTAGAAAAAGTCATAAGTCAGATAGAGATAAATAGAGGAGGAGCCATTTTTAATCATTCACTGCAGTACCTGGCCTACGCTAATGATGTGGTATCATTCGCACGAAACACCGCTGTGCTGGCTGATGCCTATCAACAACTAGAGAGAGGTGCAAGGGAACTGGGCCTGGTAGTCAATGTCGAAAAGACCAAATACATGGCAATGACCAACCAGCGAAACCTACCAAATCTCAGGATAGCCAACAAGGAGTTTGAAAGGGTGAGAGACATCAAGTACCTCGGATCGACTATTACAGACACGAATAACATCAGCAGTGAGGTGAAAGCTAGAATAGCAGCAGGCAACAGATGATACTTTGCCACACTACCCACTTCTATCACGAAAATCTAAAATCCTCATTTACAAAACAATTATGAGACCAGTTGTTATGTAAGGTGCCGAGACATGGACCATGACTGCAAATGAGGAAAGGATCCTTAACATTTGGGAGAGAAAGGTTCTGCATAAAATATATGGCCCAATATACAATCAAGAAGATTGGTGCATCCGTAGAAATGCAGAATTAGAACAACTTTTCGAAGAACCTGACACTGTCACTACCATTAAAATAAGAAGACTGCGATGGGCAGGACACGTGGTCAGACTGGAGGAAGACAGAACATGTAAGAAGATTTTTGATGGCAAGGCTGGAGGCAGACGATAGAAGGGACGTCCCAGAGAGAGGTGGGTGGATGGAATTGAAGAGAACATGAAAAAGCTGGGTATCAGTGGATGGAGACGGAAAGCCATGGACCAGATAGAATGGCAGGATATTGTGACGCAGGCCAAGGCCCTCCAATGGCTGTAGAGCTGAGCCGAGCAGCAGCAGTAGTAGTAGTAGTAGTAGTAGTAGTAGTAAACATAAATGCATTATGTTTGTAACAAATAATGTTTGCAGAAATTGAAGAGTAATTAAAATACAATCTCTTAGTGATGTAGCTTAAAGCATTTTTGTATCCTGTTTTTACCTTTGTAATAAAAGTAATAAATACCATTTACAAAAGTTGAAGAATAATTTAAAGGTGATCTCTTGGTGATACAGCTTGTAGTATTTTTGTGTCCCAGTTCAGAACATTTCATTGTTCAATACACATGAGATTTTTGAAAACTGCATATGACATTCTCATGAAGTTTTTAATCTGAGAGAAATCCTCTGATTTTAATTCATTCAATAGTGATTCTTGATAAATATATACACCTCTGTATCCATTTCTTCACCCAAACATTTGTTTCCTTAGGTTTTTATTTTTGTCACAAATTTTCTTCAGCAGCAACAACAAATCATCTTGCCCTAGTGACTTCCATAAGTAAACTTGTGCAAGTTTTCGTTCTAGTATGAACACCACAGCAAGTGCTTGGAGAAGTTACATGCTGAAGGACATGCACCTTTACAATGGCGACAAATTCTTTCACAGAATGTATATAGAACTGAACAGGTATCTCATCAGGTCTACCACCTTTTCTCTGCAGATGAATTTTAGTTGATTTCTTACATCACTGTCTCAATATTTATTATTCTCACATAGGAGCAGCAACTGAAAGAAGGAACTATAGCATGATTTTGCTCTGTGAAACAATTTTGTACGAGTGAATTCAGTATTTCAGTTTCAGTACCAGTGCATCACAGACAGTATGCATAGATGAGTGTCACCCATTTAGTGAATTTACACAAGAAAAAATTACTTAAATTTTTTCCAGATTGGCAGATAGAATCATACTTTTGAATATACTGAACACCTATCTCTATGCACTCTTTGTGCTCATTTTGGTTTCATTCAGATTTTGTTTGTGAAATGTGTTTTGGCTTTGTTTACATCTACAATGAAGTTGTATCTCTGCTTTTCCTGGAAACTTAACCACAGCTGACTTTCCCCATTCTTAACAACCTTGATCAGCATTTTTCTGCCTAAGATGCTGGTGAATACTCATTAAATTTTATATAAAGATACCACACATTTTCAGTTCCAATGATGAATGTTTGAGGTTACCTGCTCAGGTAATCTAAAAGGTAATCTTTTGAGTTGACATGGGTCATTTATCACCTGCACACTGCCACAGACAACACAGACTTGCATGGTGTAGATCCAGAGTCAACTGGGTCACTAAGTGGCATTCTGTGGTGTTCAGCAATGAGTCTCACTTCTATCTGTGGTAGTCTAATTGACACTAGTGTGACCATAGATGATTTGATGAAATGTGACAGGAAGCAGTGATTCTTGATACCCAAACCTCTCAAACTCCTAAAATTATCGCGTGGGGAGCTGATGGATATAATAACAGAACTGATGTAGTAATTGTTGACTGTTCACAAGTTTGTACAAAGAATGGTAACACCTTTTGTTATATCCCTTAAGATGAAATAACCAAATGCCATATTCCAGCAGTTAATTCAACAAACAACTTGAGGAATGGCCTGCCCAATCCCCTGACTTGTCATCCACAGAGAATGTCTGGGGCGCAATGGGATTTGTGCTTGTGGGGGATCACATTTCATACTGATGTTGATGACAGACATCAGTTACAAACTGAATCAAAGTTTAATCATTTAACAGTAATTATGTGACGAATATCTCCACAAGTTTGACAAATATCAGAGTGATGCTTCATGGTATACCGTTTAAATTTCCACCACTTTATTTTCCTGAGAGACTCAATTACTCATCTAACATGGAGTTTCAGTTACGATCCAGTTAAAAATGTATGACTTTTCAATCATTTTCTTGAAAGAAAAATACCTGACTACCCTAATTTTTTTTCTTTGCCTGGGAGCTGGGGGTGGGGGTGGGGGGGGTGCATGGTCCTCTTTGTCCAAATGTACTGCCTAACAATGGGCAGCATCTCATGTATGGACTTTATTTGTAAGAGGACGGTGCCATGCAACGAGTACCAACATGAGTCTTCCATCCAGGAATTTGTGACCCCACCACTATCTGTCATACATCCTCAGGTGAGAACAAACTGGCAAAGGCATATTACAAGGGGCAGCAACATGCAATGCTGGAGCCACTAGTGGTACCACAACCATTGCCTCATGTGCTTCACTGCTGCCATGATCCAAGGCAGCAGCCTAAGGCTTGTAGACTGTGTCTAAAGTCACTTCTAGCTGTTTTCAGACAGCAACCAAACTGCCCTTCATTCTGCACAAAAGTACAGTTCCATTCAGCTTCCACTACATACAACAACTGCTTGTTTCAGCTGGAAGATCACAGCTTCCAGCATGTAACTCTAGTAAACATTCTTGCAAGACAAGACTGTATGTATTTTGTAAATGTGCTGTGGACATGAAACTGCTCTCAAAGAGATTTTATTTTCTGATTTATCAGTCTATCAGGCACCAATATACATCTTCCATACATATTTCAACAGACTACACTACGTTCCTTCAGTGGTCATTAAAACAGGAGTAAGAAAAGATACTGAAAAGCCAAATTGCAATACTGAATTTAATTTTTTGTCAATATAAGTGCATAATAGGACTTGGGTCATGAACATCATTTTCTTGAACATTTCCAGACAGAGGTTCCTGCGTAAGTATTATTGACCTTTAATAAAAACTACATATATTACATGTGGAGTTTGTGCAGACTTACATTTCTCATAAGCTGCTTACTATTTCCGATTACTATTTCTGATAGTACTGGGCAACCAGGTAGTTAGGACTTAAAATGATGTTATAGCATGGGCATACAAGGTGGTCTTCTCTGTGTAATTCCTAGTATTTCAGATGTGGAAAAGGTATTTGCAGTCAAGAGGTGAAGTGAACGCTGGAGCAACAGTAAGAAATAATGTGAATATCAAAGTCCATGATACAGAAACTTTGTAGTTTGGTGGCTTCATTGACAGACTGATGAAAAACTACATGGCAGCAGGATTTTTGTTTGTGTTAATTTGTTTAATCTGTCCAAAACACAAAATTAACAGAACTAACACTTCACAGTTCTATACAGGATTTTGTCAGCTCACTTTACTGCTTAACATTCCATACAAAGGCATTCCCCTTCAATGTTCATCTGCATCCTGTGAGGGAGGAAATCTGTAAGTTGAGTAATAAATCTCTCATTTTCGGCTATCTCCCCCAGGCAGCTAGTGCCCAGTTTTGAAGATCATCACTGGTTCTTGTCGTGGAGTCTATTTTGCTCCGCTCATTCATTTTCAACGAGGTGGAGGTCTGGTGCAGGAGGAGGCCAGTCAAGAAGACAAATCTCATTCTGTTCTGCAAACCACACCTACACCATACTTGATGTCCATATTGGAGACTGACGTTAATGGAAACAAACCAATTCTTCAGAATATAGATGTCACACTGATAGGTTTGTAACATTACCCAAAATGTGAGTAAAATGGGTTACATCCAGTCAGCCATCTATCCAATGAAGTCACCCAATTCCATGGGAACACCAAGCACCGAACTGCCACAGACACACGACCACTGCAGGATAAGCCATGGATATATTTGTAGCCAAAACAGACAACAAGCCGCTTATATAATCATAATGTTCCACCATTTACTGTACAAAATACTAATTTGTATAAAAATGTTACATTCCTTTAGTTGAGAGAGACATATTCCACAGCAAATACCAATTAGCGGAGTTGATTATCGTGGAGATTCCTTTTGATGGCTATGTGTTTGTTTTATAATCCAGCCTCCTGATGCCAGCATCAAACCATATCAAACAATTCAGGAAACACAATAATATGTTTCAGCTGCTCTACATTTTATTACAATATTTGCTGTAATGTGTTTATGAGATCATTATCCTGAACTGGAGTTGCTACATGATAACATTCAGTTTCCACATGCTTGCTGGATCCTTAGTATCATTTCATCAATCATTGTGCAGTCCATTAAGAAACTCCATATCATTCCCAAGCATCAAATTCCCTTTCTCTAAAAGAGCAATGATGATGTCATGGATAGCTTGCCAACAATAAGGAATGGATCATGAATAAAGTGGCTGGAATAGAAGCAAGTTGTTTCTGGTATCTGACCTTCAAGTATGTGCTGTCATTGGTTACTAAAAAACGAATGGTGTGATAACTTTCTGGGTTAGTGTGTCAGTCAATGCAACAGAATCCCATCATCACATCAGGGGATAATGTCTAACATGATAAATGACTCTAGAATGACATTCCCCTTTGGGCGCCGTGTTCCCACATGGAAGTTAAACACTTTAGTTTATCTAAACTTGTCCATAGAGGGTTTGGGTTACTAGATCTTAGTTTTTGGAAAAATCTAGGGCAACAATCACCATTCAGTGCTTTAAACTTTCAACTAAAGAGTTGGTGCAGTGACTGCTCAGCAATCAGGATGTCGTGGGTTCAAATCACTGTGCACACTTTCTTACCACATTGAAATTTGAAAGTATTTAACAAAAACTGAAATTTAACTTTACTTTATGAAGTAATTACAGTTCACAAAGAGATTAACAGAACAATAATACAAAAAGATATGAGTTACGATTATCCATATTTTCAATAAATGAGGCCTAGTGACCTAACACTTTTATTTGAGTTACTTTTGAGTGGACCACAATCAGTGTGTCAAGGTACACAGAAATCTGAGGGTCACTGGGTGTAGTCTCTCCTTGGCAGAATTCAGTAATAAACTATAATCATTAGAAAACTTCAGTGCTCATTCTCCTGTTGCTGTGCAGATATAATTATTTTTGCCAAAGTCACAGCCATCATATGTATGTGCGCTAACAGTAAATGTTGCAGCCAGTTTTATTATAATTGCAACCACAAGTAACATTCATATACTTATAGTCTAAAATTTGTACATCTACTATGGAAAATTAACTGCACATAATTGGAACAAAGGGATATTTTCCATACGGTACTTGCCTCTTATGGTAACTGGGGAGGGGGTGGGGGGTTTATTGTAACTTGACATGGAATCAAACATCTGCCCCTATACATAGAAAGTTTAGTTAATAACAGCACTTTTTTTCGCAGCAGAGCTTTTTATCTTCTTGGAACAGGTTCAGAATACAGATATGATTATTTTTGCATAGTATTTAAACTAATAATTCCTCTTCCACATGTTCTCAATGTAATCTGGAAAAAAGGCACACTGCATTTCATTTGTATCAGTGTTGCACTGGACTGAACGGTTGTAATTTTCCACCGCACTTTTTGTGCTGCAAAGTGTGCATATATTTACTGTTCTTTATATGTTCATTTTTCTGCTTCTTTTGTAAGTCATATTTTTATCCTTCCTTAATGTTTCAACATTCATCACATTTATAATATCCCCGCATGTTGAGACACTACTACATTTACATACATTTTTAACAAGAGGACAGATGCTCAGAAAAGCAGAATACTCAACAGAAGTGGTGTCATAATAAACTTTTAAGCTGCACTGCAGAAATTAAGTTGTATGATTAATCTGTCTACATGCAGTACATTGAAAACACAGTCACGTGAAAGTAGTATGAATAGTAAACATACAGGATGAGTTAGGAGGAAAGGCACACGTTTTGAGGGGGCAACAGTTGGTGATTCTGAATGAAAACTTCAAATGAACAGATGCCCTTTGCTTAACCATATCCAACACATAACTACAAGAAAATCTCAGGCGTCAAGTCATTTCTTGGCCACCGAAGTCACCCTATTTTACTTCATTAGATTACTTTTAGTGGCATGGCTTAAGAGTGAGGTCTACAGACACAGACTGGACACATAGGAGGAACCTCTCACTCCTATTTTACATGCATATGCTCAAGTAAATGACTGTATGAATGAGCAACACAGCAGCTGTCTATAGCAGGTGCAAAATGAACTGCAGTCGATGGTGGACTTTTGGAACATATTTTGAGAGGAAATGAACACAATTAAAATATTAGATCACAATGTTTCATTTACTATTAGCTGCATTTGTCCTCTTCCCCACTGTTTTCGTCAGTTTCCTCGGAAACTGTTGAGAACCGGACATACATTCATATGGTGCTTTTTATTCAGAATCACCAATACTGCCACCTCTTGAAGCATTACCTTTCCTCCTGACTCACCCTGTATAATGTAGAAAGAGGGAGTAAGAAGACAAACAGAACTTGTATTCAGTCAGTAATTTACCAGAAACATACGTACCTCAGCTCCCGATGTTCCGGCAACAGCTTCTCCATCTTTACCTGAAACATGGACCAAGGCTTATTCATTGCTATTCTGCAATTTT
The DNA here is from genome assembly GCF_023864275.1 of Schistocerca cancellata. NCBI lineage: Eukaryota > Metazoa > Arthropoda > Insecta > Orthoptera > Acrididae > Schistocerca > Schistocerca cancellata. Next base: position 541,880,002 of record NC_064629.1, on the reverse strand, counting down.
CCACAATCTTATGGACCTCTAAATAAATTGGAGTAAGTAAATTAAAGTATGATGATGACAAGGATGTCAAAGAACTCAAATTCTCATTACATACGACATCCATTACAGCATAAAAATACTTGACACACAGATAAGCAAGATGAACAACAGTAACATCTTTGAAGTACCAAATTACAAGAAACTGCCACAGAACTTAAAACAATCTAGAATTAAAGAATTCATTTTCAAACTGTTTTAGTAATTTGCCTTACATAACACAAACAATGCTTTCAATAACAACACCTGTTATGAAAAATGACAAAAGAACAGAGAAAAACTCATGATTTCTTCACAAGTAATTACAACTGGGAGAGTTGAAAATAAATAAAATCAGAAATAATAAGACAATGGGAAAAAAGACATAGAGGAGGAAGGTGGGGGGACCAAATTAGAACTGAAAAAATGATGACTGCAATGTAAATACATAAAAACTAATTGTTATATGAATGTGTGAAGGTGCAGTTATAAGGGAAAAAACAAGTAGGAGAAATCTAAGGACAAAATTGAAATAAATACAAGGAAGAATACGACCAAATGAAGTATACTGAATGTAAAAAAAAAAAAAAAAGACTGAAGCACTCTTAGAGTGTAATAAAGTAAGATGGCAATAAGTGAAAGAAAAGGGGCTTATTAATAACAAAGGATAATATGAATGAACAGGTTAATCAGGAATTGTACACAAAAAAGATGACTGCAAATGTAACAGTATTCAAAATTAAAATTCTTCCCAAGATACCACCAAAAGCCATTAAAATTGTACAACATTAATATTACGAATTCCAAACATAAGATCCATGACAGTGTATGGCACATTAATCTGTATGGCTGGTTCTGCAGGTTTTCCATACAAGAAACAGTTATATTTTGTACAAGGACAGATATATAAATAGCTGTTAAATAATGATCTGCAATTCTATGATACCCACATATACAGGATAACAAATCGCCAACAATAATAAGACTTTTTGAATTCAGTAAAAAGTTATTTTGGAAGTGGGTGACATCATCTTTGAACACACAACTGATGACTTATAAATCGCGAACAAAACTAACAGAACTGAACAATGAGTATGAATTAATATTTTACCTGAAATTCATAAATTTTAAGAAAGCTTTTGACACGAAATACACATTCAACCTACATTAGTAGCAAGGCTACAAATTTCATTAGATTTCAGCAGGGTAGTACCAAGTTGAGAACTAAATGATGAGGTTGACTGTTCTCCATATTTCTTCATATCTCTACACTGGGGAAAAGAAGGATGCATACATGGTAACAGATCAGCAATCAGCTACTTCCATTTTGCTGATGGCATTTTACTCTCAGCTTCTAGAGCAGATAAACTTTAACAACTAATGGAAGAACTTAATAGAGCAAACATGAAAGTAGATCTGAAAATCAGTTATAATTTGACAACTCCAGTTGACCACTGAATGGAAGATGTATGTCTTCTGTTCTATGAAAATGTTACTAATCTTAGTGCTGCTTGACTCATTTAGGACCTACTGTACTTTGACAAACCAACTGCAGAACTGTATGTTTGATTTAATAATGCACACAGATTTTTTGTTAATGCTCCTGATAGAGTGAGTGTAAATATTGATGCCATAATTTATGGATATCTGCTGCATTCATTTAGGACTTACTATGATTTGACAAAACAAACCCAGCAAAAATGTACGTTTCGTGTTTAATAATGCACATGGATATTTTGTTATTGTTCCTGATGGTTTGAGTGTAAACACTGATACCACAATTTATGGACATCCACATTTATATCTTTATGGTATAATTGTGAATGACTTGTGTAGCACCACAAGAGAAGAAAAAACACTCACACAATTAAACAGACTTAGAAGAAATTGAATAATGGGTAGTGATCAATCTGCACAGTAAAAGCAATATGCTCTCAGAGTCAAAGAAGGATAAGAAGTAGTGGTGTTGTAAGTGTGATTATGAAAACTGCCCCCAAACTGTACATAACATTCTGCAACATGTTTAGATTTTGAGAGGTATCTTCCTACAGACGATATATCAGGGAGCCTTGGGTATGCAGTCATTACCACACTGTTTAATTTATGCAATCAGTATCATTCTCCATTGTCAAATGACCCTTAACAATGAAATCTTACAACCAGTTAAGTTTTTGAACTTAAAGCCACTGAAGATGACTGGATGAATAGGAAAAGGAATAAACTGAATAATATGATGGACTGAAGTGCTAAATATTAGTTTTCAAAGCTAAGTTTCCAATGCATCTGAACCAGAAACTTTACAGCATACATGTTAGTAATGCAAGGACTTTTGATTTTGCAAAAATGTGAAAATTAACGGTTGCACAGTGAACAATGGCGAGATGCATTTTGGCAAATAAAAAAAGGACCAGAAAACAGGCTGGAGTAAAATACTTAATTATGACTGTAATGAAAATGAAATGCAAATGACATTCAAACACATATAAGATAAATACGGGTGCATGTGGCTGAAGACTATAATGCACAACAAAATTTACAGGAAGCCTTTATCTAGTGGAAATCAAATGGATGATTATGATCCTAACACCAATAAAGAGCTGTGTTTACTGTTCAGCTTCAACTCATAGAAATGTGCTGGTATTGACAAAAGTTATGGGAATTCAGGTCCACAGGTCCACCCGTCGTGTAAACAATTGTTTATGCGTTAATGCAGACCTGAATTCCTGTAATTCAGTCTGCAAACAAGACTGCTGCTAGAGTTTCAAAACCAATATGATAGGTACAAGTATTTTATTTATTAAATCAATCCAGAGGTAAGTTCCATCACCACATCACAGACACACCAATCTCATCATGATTTCCATCTGAAAATAATTTTGCATAATTGTGTCTATACACACTCTCAATTCACAATAGTTAACAATGTTTAAAGCATTCAGCATGGATCTGCAACTATCCTCATATTAAACTTTTATTTATTAGTGAAATGAGTATAAATGATGATTTTGTTGTTCATGAAAAATTTCTACCTGTACATTTTTATTTAAAATTTGTATCCAAATAGATCTTTAGTTTATGTACGATGCCTCATAGCTAATACTACCACCTAAATATATGTAGGAATCTCACTTTGCTAAGCACCCAACTAGTATCCTAATATCCAGAGTTAAATTTTATCGCCTGTTTTAACAATGTGAATGTCACATCTGGCAATTCTCTGTGTGCATGAGATATTACTGGGTCCTACACTGCTCAAATTTCAAATTAAAAATTAGGTTGATCTGTAAACAGCTATATGATCTAGGATCAAGTCAAGAGAGACACCATCTTTAATAAAACCATGCATGTTGTTGTCGTTATCACTTGTCAATCCAACAACTAGTTTGATGCAGCTGTCCATGCTAACCTATCCAATTCATGTCTTACTTGTTAACTATTACACTATACATTCATTCAAACCTGCTAACTGCATTCAGGCCTTGGTCAACAATTTTTAATACGCCTGCCCTCCCTCATCTCCCCCCCCCCCCCCCCCCCCCCACCAATCAAATTAAGTAATACTTGATACTATTTCTAGTATCTTCACATTTGGAGGGGGTGTCTCCAATTATATTTGTCTAATAGTGTTCTGTCAACAATAATGGAAGAGAGTAGTAAAAGAAATTTGTAAGAACAAGAATATTAAAATTTTTTGACAGTTTTGTGAATCAGAGGAAAACCAATGCAAATGAGACAAACTCGTGTAAAGCTGAGGCCACATACAGGATTACCAATATCATTGAGAATTGAGACATATGACTGGAATATCCTTATGTACACGGAAAAAAAGAGCACAGCATGTTATAGGCTCAAATGAATACTGGATTTGTGTAAATAGGAACCACTATGACAACCAAGGCTTAACTGGCCTTTAAAAGACTTGTTACAAAATGAGGTAGCAAGCAAAGAAATAGGTAAGAAACTGCAGCCAGAATGAAATATGAAGGCTAATAGTATTAAATTAGCTAGGCAGAGCCATGGATTATAAATCACGTTTCTGAAAACAGAACGAATGAGATATTGCTGGAGCCTAGTACTGCAGTGCTGAAATAAATTAAAATATCTAGTGGAAAAGCTAGAGGACTATTAGATGTCATCCCTTGTGTTTAACCCCAACTCCGGAAGTTACTGGATAGTTCCATTCATATATCACTGGCTACAAAATTATTCTTACTGTTATGGAAAATATCCTGTGAACTTTTGGAATTCAAATAACGTTTTTCCTAATACACTGCGCATGTAGTGGTTCAATGAGGATTTGAAAGAAATACAAATTATTGCTACAAAAAACACTGGCTGTCCTGCCCTCTTGCAACTGAATGTTGACACCAAATCTCACATTTTCATTATATCTCATAGTGAGAACTGCCAACCTTCCTCAACAAGACATGTAGACCAAATATACAACCTGAGGCAACCGTTCTATACTTTTATTGCATCTTAGCATAGTACCTACATACAAACAAGATCATCGTCTTTTTCTTCAGTCACTGAAACCTGACTGATTCTTATGTGAGTTACTGTTCAAACTTGGTTACGTTAACTAGCAATGAGTTGTTCTAATAATGCAATATCAATTCCATGGAATTTCACATATACTGCAAAATATACATTTGCTCACAATTTTCGAGAAATGCAGATATCACCCAGTTCACCTGAACTGTCCTCAACACCTTATATATTCTGTATTTTTGAATTGTTTGTTTTCATTGTGGTGTTGTGGTCTTCAGTCTGAAGACTGGTTTACACGGCTCTCTATGTTAGTCTACCCTGTGCAAGCCTCTTCATCTTTGAATAACTACTGGAACCTACATCCTTCTGAATCTGCTTACTGTATTTATCACTTGGACTCAGGAGTGCTAGTTCTGCAAGGTTCGCAGGAGAGCTTCTGTAAAGTTTGGAAGGTAGGAGACGAGATACTGGCAGAAGTAAAGCTGTGAGGACCGGGCGTGAGTCGTGCTTCGGTAGCTCAGATGGTAGAGCACTTGCCCGCGAAAGGCAAAGGTCCCGAGTTTGAGTCTCGGTCGGGCACACAGTTTTAATCTGCCAGGAAGTTTCATATCAGCGCACACTCCGCTGCAGAGTGAAAATCTCATTCTGGATCACAAGAGATATTGAATCTAATCAAAGAAAATAAGAAAATGCAGTTAATGAATCTGGCAAAAGTGAATACAAATGCCTAAGAAAAAAGTTTATATGAAGTGCAAAATGGATAAGCAGGAATGGGTGGAGGACATATAAAGGATTTATAAGCCTATTTCACCAGAGGAAAGACAGATACCACCTATAGACAAATTAAAGAGGCTTTTGGTGAAGAGGAGAAGCTGGCTTTTGGAAAAGAGAAGCAGCCGAATGAATATCAAGACATCAGATGGAAAACCAGTATTGCAAAGAAGGGAAAGCTGGAAGGTGGAAGAAGTATACAGAAGGCCTATACAAAGGAGATGAACTTGAACGTAATATTATAGAAAGGCAAGAGAACATAGATGAAGATGAGGTGGAGGTATGATACTAAGAGAAGAACTTGACCGAGCACTGAAAGACCTTTTAAGTCAAAACAAGGTACCTGGAGTGGACGATATTCTGTCAAAACTATTGACATCCTAGGGAGAGCCAGTCATGACCAAATTATTCCATATGGTGTGCAAGATATATGTGACATGCCAAACACTGCCATGTAAGAATTCCAATTCCAAAGAAAGCAGGTGCTGGTAAGTGTGAAGATTATCAAACTATCAGTTTAACATGCCATGGTTGCAAAACACTAACATGAATTCTTCACTGTATTATGATGATAAATGCTTTATCATTGTGTGATGATTCCTGGATAAACAATGACTGAAAATTATCTCATTTTTGGTTCAAAACTAAATTTTGGGACACTTAACAACATACCACCTGTAATTTGTATTACTGCCTTCGTCTAAACAAATATAGTGTGATTTTCCTTTTTTTCCAGAAATACCTTCAAGAGGGCAATATACTTGTGTTACCTAGTATGCAATTTTCAGTTTCCATATATTATTTCTGGTCAATTTTCTTTCCTCCTTATTCTACAATTTTAGTATCAGGTCCAATGTTCCCATACAAGTATTCTATCCCCTCTTCAATTTTTTGTAACACACTTGAACATCATATAGCTCAGGTTTACTTTTTGGTGGGAATCTCAGAAATTAAAGTTCTGGTACTACAGTACACCAGTGTGTAAAACTTAAGGACAGAAGTAACTTTTGCATGACATGTCACTGCCAAGTAACATAGATTGATGAAATCTGTGCCATACATAATTAACTGCAACAGGGTAGTAGAGGAGGTAACTGAAAGAAATACACTATGAGACAAACAGAAATGACACTTTTATTCAAAGACAATAATTTCACTTTAGTCTCTGTGATTCATGACAGTACCCTGGACATTACATATGGTGGGTGCTTCTTAGTAAGTGCGTGTGGTCATCACGGATAGCAATGCATTTCCCACAGTGTGCTTCCCCACTGGGCACGAGGTTGGTAAGGAGTTCTTGTGGTAGAGCATTCCATTCCCTCACCAACATGGTTGAAAAATGTTGGATGGTTGTTGGTGTATGTGGAAGTACTGTAAATACATCTCCCCAATGCATCCCAGAGGTGCTCAATGGGATTTAAGTCAGGGGAATGGGTGGGCCAACCCATTTGCCCAATACCCCCTCATTCCAATATTTCACAAGCTCCTCCACCTAAGATGTTTAATGTGGTCACATACCATTTGACATATTCAGGGGACCATCATTAACTGTGGAGACTTCAGTGCAGTTACTGTCTTCGAATAAAAGTGTCATTTCTCTTGTCTCATTGCTTATTTCTTTCAGGTACCTTCTGTACTATACTGTTATTTCTATGTACGGTCTACATTTCATTGAACTGTTACTTGGCAGTGACACACCATATGAAATTTACTTTTGTCTAAAGTTTTGCAAGGAAGTGTATTTGTGCTGCCAATTTAGAATCTATAGCTGGATTTCACAGGTCCACAAAGTTTGACCCTTTTTGTCTGGCATAACCATTTCTTCCAATTCATAGTCGGTATTACAAAAACTTATCACTATAAGTGTACAGTCTAGGAACAAATACTTATACCAATCCAAACAGCCCCAGCTGATGAAGATCTTGATTTTATCAGTATACTTCTTGAGTTTCTCAGCAATCTTTTCAGTTGTGTGAACATATTACTCTCGTTTTTGGGTCATTCAATGTCAAGTGTCTCAGTTTAGAAGATGCTCCCAGCTCTACGATCTACAATTTGGATGAATTTTGTTCAGTATGTACCTGAGGGCCCTACATGAACTTACGCAAAGTTTCAGGCTCACCTGTAACTTGGCTGAGGTGATAGAGCCACTTTTGTGAAGACCACTTTTACTGGGACCAAAAAGTCGAGAAGAATTCTTCAAGTTTGGCATTCCACTGTTTCTAATGTAAAAGAGCTAGAATTTTGCTTCTGGGTATAGTGGTACAACTTTTTGTGCTCTACACACAAATGATGGAAGTAGAGTTTAGAAAGCAATGCATTTGGCATAATCTCAGTTCAAAGTGGGCAACAAATCACGTTGCGAGAACTTTGTCCCATACATTAACGATGCATAAATAGTGGAGAAAGTGTGCTATGGATCTGGTCTTTTGCCAAACTACTGTCTGTCTGTCTGTCTGTCTGTGTGTGTGTTTAGTATATCACAAATTTGGGCCTGGCTTGTGTGTTTAATTTCTGGGCTACTGCCCTGTAAATTTGCTAAAAAACATGAATGTATCAAAATATACCCGTGTTCGAAGTCATGTGTCTCAAAATGAACACCTACCACATTACATTCATTAACACCATTCAACAGAGCACATTTCATTCTATTAGAAAAACTTATTTTATTTTTGTGTCTTTTTGGGTAAGGTGCAAAAAATTGTGCCTTAAATTTGAAATTTTGTTGATTATTCTGCAGTGTTTATATATTCATTTTCCTTTTTATTTAGTGATTTTAAACCTGTTTATGACAGGTTCAGGCTAAATTTAACCATTTGACTGTACTAGACACTGCTATGTAATTTCTGTGAAGCTGAATGCTTATTAATTTTATTTCTTTTCTTTATTTAGGACTCGACAATTTCATTTTAGTGCCTGAAGCATATCAAAAATGGAAAAACAAGATCAAGTTAATGTATGGAGTTTTGGAAATATTGATTCCCCATGCCATTTAATGACATACAGTGGCTTAAAAGGACTAAAAGCTGTAAAGAAACTTTGCTTAGAAGAACAAGAATTACTTACTAAACGGAGTGATTTAAACTCTACTGAAATTGCTAAACTATGCTTCCACCGTGAAGCTTTACTCCTACAAAGATGTGGATTCTTGCAAAGATCATGCTGCAACCAATTTGATAAGAAAAACCATACTGCATGAAAAAGTTTGCGCTCAATCAACATAGAAACAGATGACTCACTAAAAAGGATAACCGTGCCTGATACTAAACCAGGCCAAAAAAATGTGCCCTTCCTATAGAAAAGAATTCGATACACTGAAATATTCACAAATGAAAGTTACATCTCAGTCAGATGAAGATGATGAGACTAATGTTGCTCACAATTTGAATACAAGCTTAACAGCTGTTGAAATATCACCATTAAAATTTCAACAAATTGGTGCAGTGGATACAAAAGGATATGCAAAGCACAAAATACATCAAGCTGAAGGTGCAATTATTAAGAAAATTACAGAAGTGGGAGGACTTGATTCCAGTGAACTGGAGCGACCATCCACAAGCAAGCAATGCTTGACTTGTTCAGATTACAGTCAGCTGATCCAAGAATTGAAAGACAAATTACATACATCAAACCATAATGAGAAAATTCAAATTTTGACATTAGTACCCCACAGCTGGTCTATCAAAAAGACTATGGAAGAATTTTATGTTTCAGAAAGAATGGTAAGGAAGGCTAGAAAGTTAAAAACTGAACATGGAATATTGGCACAGCCCAAAGGTAAATATGGGAAAAAGCTTTCTGAGGCTGTGAAGGCAAAAGCCATTGAACATTTTTACGAAGAAGAGTTTAGTATGATTTGTCCAGGAATAAAGGACTGTATTACTGTTCAGATTAATGGAGAAAAGGTTCAAAAATGAAAATACTTATTACTGAGCAACTTAAAAGAAATGTTTATTGCATACTGCAATAAAAATGGACCTGAAATTGGATTTTCCAAATTTTGTGAATTTACTCAAGAGGACTTCGTTATCAGGAGAAAGAAAACTGGCATTCTATGGATCGGAGCATGGAATGTCAGATCCCTTAATTGGGCAGGTAGGTTAGAAAATTTAAAAAGGGAAATGGATAGGTTAAAGTTAGATATAGAGGGAATTAGTGAAATTCGGTGGCAGGAGGAACAAGACTTTTGGTCAGGTGAATGCAGGGTTATAAATACAAAATCAAATAGGGGTAATGCAGGAGTAGGTTTAATAATGAATTAAAAAAAATAGTAGTGCGGGTAAGCTATTACAAACAGCATAGTGAATGCATTATTGTGGCCAAGATAGACACGAAGCCCATGCCTACTACAGTAGTACAAGTTTATATGCCAACTAGCTCTGCAGATGATGAAGAAATTGATGAAATGTATGATGAGATAAAAGAAATTATTCAGGTAGTGAAGGCAGACGAAAATTTAATAGTCATGGGTGACTGGAATTCGAGAGTAGGAAAAGGGAGAGAAGGAAACGTAGTAGGTGAATATGGATTGGGACTAAGAAATGAAAGAGGAAGCCGCCTGGTAGAATTTTCCACAGAGCATAACTTAATCATAGCTAACACTTAGTTCAAGAATCATAAAAGAAGGTTGTATACCTGGAAGAATCCTGGAGATACTAAAAGGTATCAGATAGATTATATAATGGTAAGACAGAGATTTAGGAACCAGGTTTTAAACTGTAAGACATTTCCAGGGGCAGATGTGGATTCTGACCACAATCTATTGGTTATGAACTGTAGATTAAAACTGAAGGAACTGCAAAAAGGTGGGAATTTAAGGAGATGGGACCTGGATAAACTGACTAAACCAGAGGTTGTACAGAGTTTCAGGGAGAGCATAAGGGAACAATTCATAGAAATGGGGGAAAGAAATACAGCAGAAGAAGGATGGGTAGCTCTGAGGGATGAAGTAGTGAAGGTAGCAGAGGATCAAGTAGGTAAAATGACGAGGGCTAGCAGAAATCCATGGGTAACAGAAGAAATATTGAATTTAACTGATGTAAGGAGAAAATATAAAAACACGGTAAATGAAGCAGACAAAAAGGAATACAAACGTCTAAAAAATGAGATCGACAGGAAGTGCAAAATGGCTAAGGATGTAGAGGCTTATCTCACTAAGGGGCAAGATAGATACTGCCTACAGGAAAATCAAAGAGACCTATGGAGAAAAGAGAGCCACTTGTATGAATATCAAGAGCTCAGATGGAAACCCAGTTCTAAGCAAAGAAGGGAAAGCAGAAAGGTGGAAGGAGTATATAGAAGGTCTATACAAGGGTGATGTACTTGAGGACAATATCATGGAAATGTAAGAGGATGTAGATGAAATGGGAGATACGATACTGCGTGAAGAGTTTGACAGAGCACTGAAAGACCTGAGTCGAAAGAAGGCCCCAGGAGTAAACAACATTCCATTGGAACTACTGATGGCCTTGGGAGAGCCGGTCTTGACAAAACTCTACCATCTGGTGAGCACGATGTATGAGACAGGAGAAATACCCTCAGACTTCAAGAAGAATATAATAATTCCAATCCCAAAGAAAGCAGGTGTTGACAGATGTGAAAACTACCGAACAATCAGTTTAATAAGCCACAGCTGCAAAATACTAACAAGAATTCTTTACAGACGAATGGAAAAACTAGTAGAAGCCGACCTCGGGGAAGATCAGTTTTGATTCCGTAGAAATACTGGAACACGTGAGGCAATACTGACCTTACGACTTATCTTAGAAGAAAGATTAAGTAAAGGCAAACCTACGTTTCTAGCATTTGTAGACTTAGAGAAAGCTTTTGACAATGTTGACTGGAATACTCTCTTTCAAATTCTGAAGGTGGCAGGGGTAAAATACAGGGAGCAAAAGGCTATTTACAAATTGTACAGAAACCAGAAGGTAGTTATAAGAGTCGAGGGACATGAAAGGGAAGGGAGTGAGACAGGGTTGTAGCCTATCCCCAATGTTATTCAATCTGTATATTGAGCAAGCAGGAAAAGTAACAAAAGAAAAATTTGGAGTAGGTATTAAAATCCATGGAGAAGAAATAAAAACTTTGAGGTTCACCGATGACATTGTAATTCTGTCAGAGACAGCAAAGGACTTGGAAGAGCAGTTGAATGAAATGAACAGTGTCATGAAAGGAGGATATAAGATGAACATCAACAAAATCAAAACGAGGATAACGGAATGTAGTCAAATTAAGTTGGGTGATGCTGAGGGAGTTAGATTAGGAAATGAGAGACTTAAAGTAGTAAAGGAGTTTTGCTATTTGGGGAGCAAAATAACTGCTGATGGTCAAAGTAGAGAGGATATAAAATGTAGACTGGCAATGGTAAGGAAAGCGTTTCTGAAGAAGAGAAATTTGTTAACATCGAGTATAGATTTAAGTGTCAGGAAGTCATTTCTGAAAGTATTTGTATGGAGTGTAGCCATGTATGGAAGTGAAACATGGACGATAACTAGTTTGGACAAGAAGAGAATAGAAGCTTTCGAAATGTGGTGCTACAGAAGAATGCTGAAGATTAGATGGGTAGATCACATTACTATAAGGAGGTATTGAATAGAATTGGGGAGAAGAAGAGTTTGTGGCACAACTTGACAAGAAGAAGGGACCGGTTGGTAGGACATGTCCTGAGGCATCAAGAGATCACAAATTTAGCATTGGAGGGTAGCGTGGAGCGTAAAAATCGTAGAGGGAGACCAAGAGATGAGTACACTAAGCAGATTCAGAAGGATGTTGGTTGCAGTAAGTACTGGGAGATGAAGAAGCTTGCACAGGATAGGGTAGCATGGAGAGCTGCATCAAACCAGTCTCAGGACTGAAGACCACCACAACAACAACAACAACAACGCCAAAGTGATGTGTGACTGTAGGCACAGCTGGTTCACAATACATAAAAATGTGAAACTTGCGTTGGCACATAGCCCAATAAAAGAAGATTACAACGTGTTACTGAGCAAAATCATCTGTAATTTGGAAACAAAGGATTGCATGCTTCAGCGCTGTGAAGTATGTCAGGAGAGAAGCTCTAAAGGAATATTTGGAAAGTGCTTTTGCAAATACTGATCCTGAGGATACAATTCAGTTCAAACAATGGTCTCACACTGACAGAGACTTGGAACCAGAGAAATGACAGTTGAAGAATTCATTGCACTATTAGTTACAAAACTTTTGGCCCTTTCTACTCACCACCACATTGCAAAGCATCAGAGCAAGCCTTTACAGTTCACTAAAGAAGGTTTCAAACCAGGAGATTTGATTATATTAATGGATTTCACTGAATATTGCTCCTTTATTGTCCAAGAGACAGTTCAATGATTCCATTGGGAAAAATAGTCAAGTTACAATACATCTATTTGTCATTTACTACAAAGATAATGAAGACCTAAACAGCGTCAGCTACTGCATAATCAGTGATTGCCTACGACATGACACAGTGCATGTGTTTTTAATGTACTTGATCAAATACCTGAAGTGCATTTTTAAAAAATTAAGCACATTCATTATTTTAGTGATGGTTCAGCCGCACAGTACAAAAATTTTAAGAGCTTCCTAAATATTTGCCATCATAAAAAAGATTTTGGCATTACTGCAAAATGGAATTTTTTTGGAACAAGCCATGGGAAAACACCATGTGACAGAATTTGGGGCGTTTAGGAGTAAGAGCTAGCCTTCAGTGCCCAAATGACAACCAAATCTTCACACCAACAGATCTTATAAATTATAGAGTGCAGCAATCAGTCATCCTTCTTTAGATTTTATGGAAAATGGTGGGTAGGAAATATCTGTGAAGTTTCATGTGAAGAAAATGATGCCTTGATTAATTTCATGCATCCTCATGGAGCTGCTCAATCATTTCACTGGTCAGCCAGAAGAGACATATGTTGGATTCCAGAAATACAGATAATTGCAGTCCTACCAGTTCCAGCTCCTTCAATGATAGGGTGGCAATACAGTTTCCCAGAAGCAATAGCTTTGGACATCAGCAACAAATTTAAAGCATTTAACAACTGAAGAATTCTGCATTATTGCTTGGGAACCACAAAGAGGCCCAAACAAGGCTTGGGAAACCACTAGATACCCACATTCAGGCTTGGGAACCTGCCAGACTCTCACTTTCAAGCTTGGGAACCTGCAGTAAGGAAAACCACTCGTGGCTGACCTTGCATGGCTATCGGGTGTGAGATTGGTAGTAGTGTAGCCACCATGGACCAATGCAAGGATTTTTCTCGAATTACAAAAAATTCAATAGTTTAGGAGCAATTTCTGCACCTTACTCAAAGAGACACCAAAATGAAAATAAGTTTCTCTTACAGAATAAATTGTGCTCTGTTGAATGGTTTTAATGAATGTAATGTGGTAGGTGTCGATTTTGACACACATGACTTTGAACACGGGTATATTTCATGTTTTTTAGCAAATTTGTAGGGTGGTAGCACAGTAACTAAACACACAACCAGGCCCAAATTTTTGATGTACTAAACACCCAGACAGACATTAGTTTGGCAAAAGACCAGGCCCATAGCACACTTTTTCCACTACTTATGCCTCAAGTATGGGACAAATTTCTCGTGACATGATTTGTTGCCCACTTTCAACTGAGATTATGCCAAATGCTTTACTTTCTGAATTCTACTTCCATAATTTGTGTGTAAAGCACAAAAATTTGTACCACTATACCCAGAAGCATGAATCTAGCTCTTTTACATTAGAAACATTGGAATGTCAAACTTGAAGATTTCTCCACGACTTTTTGGTCTTGGTAAAAGTGGTCTTCACAAAAGTGGCTCTAGCACCTCAACCAAGTTATGGGTAAGCCTGAAACTTTGCATACGTTCATGTAGTATCCTCAGGTACATACTCTACAAAATTCGTCAAAATTGAAGATGGTTGAGCTGGAAGCCCTAGGACACTTCACGTGGAATGACCCTTTTGCTTTCAAGTGCCGTGAAACTCCTCATACGTACTTTCAATAAAATTCTTTTGGCTGTTTGCTTTGTGCGCCCCCCATTTTTTTTTTTTACAAAATGACACAGCTGACAGCCAGAAGAATTGTGTGGAACATGACTGGCCACTAAAGCTCGTGGAGTTACAACTCTTCCTGTTTTTCACTTTCATTTTTTTTGTTGTTGGTATAGGTATTTCATTTCTATCTGCATGTTAAGAAGTCACCGACAAAATGGCATCAAACACAGTATTATCAAATGAAAAATTACCTATATGAAAAGGATCATGGTACTCGATGACCTACTGCAGTTAAATTCTGCACCAGGGCCAGTGATAGTGTTCCTCTGTCGCTCATAGGTTGGCAATCCAACACCTTCGTGTAGACAGTGTGATAATACTTTTACCTAAGCAATTGGGAGGGGGGAGAGAAGGGCAAGAAATATCTAGAGACAGAATTGAAACCCTTCTCTTCGTCATCGCTGAGACAAATACCCGATTCTTTTTTTACAGTAGGGGATGCCACGCGTCACAAGGTTATGGTTAGGTTGGAATATGACAGTTTCATTCACAAAAATTAAATTAATAATCTTGGCTATCACACAGAGTTAACAGTTTCTTCCAAATATGCCACAAATAATAAGGTTGCGATTAGGTTGGGACCTAATAGTATAGCTTGAATTACTTTAATAATCCTGGTTGACAAAATATTTCCCTGTTTTTCCTGCATATGTTATGAGTTCAGAGCGTGTGATAAACCAAGGGAGACTGTGACATTCTTTCAAAACATGTTGGCTGTTCACTGCTTTCTCATTGGCTTCATACAATCAGCAGCTGACTCAACTTCTTTCATTCTCATCATACAACATGGTGAAAGCAATGGCAACATTGCTGAAGTACACCACTGGGCCCAATTTAAATTTTACCCTCAAGTGCTCAGGACTCAACTGGTAAGCTCAAGAGAAAAGTTGACTGTGGAAACATTGATTCAAAAATGTTATCTAATATGCATAACCAGTGCTGGCACAACAAATACTCAATTTATTTATTTTGTAAATAAATAGGTTGCACCTCTGCTACAATGTGATTTCAGTCTCTCCCCTTAACATCTTGGTTATGGCAACAAACTCGTGTAGCGTAGCCTGATATCTAGGTTATGTTGGAAGGCGATAACTGGTTACAAGTTGCTTAAGTCAATAAATGTGAATGCAAAATAAACACTGGGCCAACAAACTGATCTGTTGTGTGCCATATTTAGTGCATTACTTTGAGAATTTGCTTTTTTGTTTGTGACACAGCTGTATCATTCACATTTTGAAGACATGGTTCCTCTTTATTGATTGTTGTCTTCCAACATTTAGATATGAATATTTTCCATTTTCCTGTTCAAGTCTTGACTAATGTCAATTTACTACCATATGCGTATACATTAAAACTTTCATATTAATCTTTCATGTAAATAAAGTTTTACAGCACACGACGAGAAACAACACGCTGCTTCCAATTATAATAAAATAAATAAAGAGTTAAATATATCATAAATGTCAGAAAAGTAAACAGTGTGACTACACAGTGACAATACACATTTACAAAATGATACAAAAACCCTGGCATCAACATCTCAAACCTGACCTAGAAGAATAACACGGTAGCTGTGGCAAAAATCAAATATTCCCTTCAGCATGGCAAAACTGAGGTGAAAGCCACAAACACAAGTAACCAAAAACTGATCAGCCTAAGACTATTAACAGCAACAAACGACGAAAAATGAGAACACAGAAGTTAAATGATTGAAGTAAATAACACTACTGTATATGTATTACTACATAGATACAGCTACACATCACATTACTAGTAGTAACCTGAAGAACCAAGTGAATTAAATCAGAATTTAACATTTAAAACCACACCATTCATTGCCTTCATTTGTAGTAGTTTAATAGAGATCTAGAACATGGTGTGTCTTGGTTTTTCACACATATAAAGCACTGCGAGAAGTTAAAATATAATTTTGTGACAAAACATCCTTAGACAAGATAGGAACCAAATGGTCTACATTTGTAGTCAAGCATCAACCAGTACAGCTGCCAAACATATGAATTATAAAAACTGTATACTCTGGTATTAAAATCTGCAGAAGTGATTGCTTGGTAGGTGGAAATATAATGAGACCTATCCTCCTAGAATGCTAAATAGGCTCTTTATAGAAATGGTTAAAGAGTGGGATCAGACACATTAATTGTTGAGTGAAAAAGATGTTGCTAAAAAGTGACAAAAAACCAATTGCTGAACAGATACAGTACCATAGGACAACAATACTGAGTGTAGACAGAATATGGTGAGATCTTTCACAAACTCATGAAGTATGCATACAGAACACCTGACATGAAAATGACTCGAGAGCCTTGGTTGTTAACAGTTGATAAACAGAAGACTTTCTCAGTATTTGAAGAGTCATAAAGTAAGAGAGGGAAAAAAAGGACGGCATTGGGAAACAGCTAATTTTCTATACGTCCCAAAATATTTGTTGTGTTGAAAATATCACTTATAAGAATACACAATTACTGAAACAAATGGCCAAGTATGACAGAATTTATAATATTTGTCACACCAAGATGACTTTGTCTATATTGAAAAACAAAATCAAGTGTTTACACACATCAACAAAAATGACAATAAAAAAACTTGACACATTCATTCAAGTAATCTCTCAATGTGAAAAGCAAAACCACTACTTGCCTACTGACAACCACAACATATTTCAGCTTTGCCATGGTGTTGTTGGAAGTAACATTCCTTTAACCAGTGATTAAGATGGGTCCGTTACTCATGGAAGTGGGGGGGGGGGGGGGGAGGGGAGACATTCGTTTAATGACGAAAGTGCAAATGGCATTTTTCACACACACTCGAGCTAAAGGTGACTGTCAAAAGTGTCATACAGGACACAAATATGTGTCAACATAAAACCTTCTGGCTACTGTACTGGAAAATCAACACATCACCAAAGCATATTACGGTTTCTAGCATGGATTCCGAAGAGCGTTCTAATAATTTCCTATGCATGAAGCTATGACACTCAACAAATGTCTCTGAATATGAAAAATTACTTCATATAATATGGGAACAAAGGAAAACTTGTACGTTCGATTCATGTGATTTATACAAATCTCAAACACACAATGCTGACATACAACCACTATTACTTTTTGACAAGTTACAGGTTGTCACATGCATAAGACGAACAGGTTTGAAAACTCATTCTGTATGTTCTCACAGTGCCGATGAATGGTTTACTATCCCTGAAACTAATGACACATGTTTACTTATACAACGATGATTTCCTTCACACACAAGAGCGACAACCATCTGCATACGGCGATACACAAAACGTCAACTGGCCGAACACACACGGTACATACAATAAAGAAATGTAAATAATGGGTTCTCACCTTCTGCCTCATATCCAGGTCCGAAAACCGCTTTCTTTTTCTCCCCATTCTGCTGGCTTATCGATGGCTCCGCCAGTTCAATTCCATCCTCTGCTACAGTGGCCATTTTACAGGTTTCTACACCGGTTATGATTATTTATAACACATATGACTTGATAACAAAGCACCATTTTTAAGATTAAAGTGTGTAGATTGTTATTTAACACCCCTAAACTACACACAGAAAAGTTTAAGTTTCTAAATAATCCATCTCCCTCATACGGACGCGAGTGAAAACAAGATCTGATTCACATTATCGTTGACAGTGTGCTGTCAACTCAAAGATAATAACAGCCTCGAAGTTATCCTCCTCATGCAAGGATGTTAGAATAAACTTGTCGACCTGCGCATGATCACTTCGTGAATCTCTGAAACTGGCCATCCATAGGCACTAAAAACTTGCACATGCACCTTCTTACTAACATATTTAGATGTCTTTTAACACAACATGAGAAGATAAATCTTTGCTGCCTCTATAGATATCCATAATTGCAAAAGTGTTGCCAGTGCAGGACGTTGTACACGAACTGAGCTCTTCATTATGCCTCATAAATGTTCGATGGGACTCATGTCAGGCGATCTGGGTGTCCGAATCAAACCAATTGCAAATATCTGTGGCCCAGTGACATGATATGGTTGTTTGGGAACATGAGATAAATGAATGGCTGCAAATGGTCTCCAAGTAACCGAACATAACCATGTCCAGTCGAGATCGGTTCAACTGAACCGGAGGACCCAGTCAATTCCTCGTAAACCCAGCCCACAACATTATGGAGCCACCACCAACTTGTACAATGCCTTATTGACAACTTCGGTCCATGGATTTGTGGGGGCTCTGCCACACTCGAACTCTACCATTAACTCTTACCAAATGAAATAGGGACTCATCTGACCAGGCCACTGTTTTCCAGTCATCTAGGATGACTGGACATTTCCGAAAGAACAGATACCATCTTCATATACATAAGGCTTACCAGCAAATGTAGTGTGTAGACAGTAAGCTGAGAATGTCGGTCTCATGGGGAGCGTGCCAGAGATAAGTCACTGCGGTCGCACTATCCTATGTGTCCTCGGTGGGTCAGATGGATAGAGCAACAGCCATGTAAGTAGGAGATCGCGGGTTCGAATCCCAGTCTGGCACACATTTTTAACTGTCCCCTTTGATATTTATCAACGCCTGTAAGCAGTTAAAGGTCTGTATTTCACTATAATTTCGTTTTTAGAGAGCTGCATGATCACCAATGGTATCTGTTCTTTCGGACATGGTCTGAAAGAACAGATACCATCTTCATAATGATATAAAATTTTCTTGAAAACTATGCAGGGCCTGTATTTATCCATTATAAGAAGACTGGAAGTTTTTTTGAATGTCAACTGGTTTACTACACCATGTTAGGATGGCAATGTGTTGTGTTTTTGGTGTTTCCATCATTTTGTCTACCTGCTGTAGTTCAGTGATTAGAGCCTCAATGAGAATCACACCAAATCCCAATTACTGGCATTTGAAATGCATAGTTCTCATGACATCGATGTATGTAACATCTCAGAAACAGAAATGGCCAGCAGTAATCAGAGATTTTCAGCTGTTTTATATATGGAAGTTAGATTCTTTAAAGAATTAGCAGATTTACTGGGCGCTACTTTTCAACTTCAGTTTGCTAATTCTCTTGGAAAATCTTGCGTTTTGACTCCTGATTTAAGTCTATTGTAAGTCTGCACTTTAGGAATTATTTCTATACTGGGAGTTACACCTATATCACCCTTTTCTTTGTTTATATTTGTGGCCACGTTGTCGATTGCTGATACTGTCATTGTACTTACCCTCAGGTGGCATTGTTGACCACTAGGGCCATTCTGAAATTGTGAAGGATCTTTCTGAGAGTGCTACTAGTTCCGCCTGTGATATTTGTGTCTATGTTTATACCACCACACAAAGCTATGCAGAATTTTGAAGTTGAGACTTCATTTAGAACTTCTGTCAATTTATTTAAAAAAGTACCCACACTCCCATAGGGTGATCAATACACAGGCAAAGTGACTCATTTCTTAATGAACACACCACTGTTAATTCAGTAACTGATTTTTTAAAATGTTTGTCTTTACTAACAGCATTGAAGTAATGTCTCATTTAAATTGTGTTTCTTGTCTGATATAAATGGATGATCAACCACTCAATGAAGAAATCTTATAGTAAGAGTCTGTCCTTCCATACAACAATAATATTGCATGTTGGATTTCTGTGTCTCTATACCAGTGGCGAACTACCATGCAAATCGAAGATCAGAGGTCAACTTTAAATTGCTTTATTTTGTTTATCATTGATTTCATGTTTTTATAAATAACTGTAAAGTCAATAAAATGTCCATTTTTACTTTTCCATTATTTCTTTTCTGTCTTTCAAACAGTATATGTGTCGTTTGGTATGTCAGAACTTGTCTTGTGAGTGTTTATTGCAGATTTTTTTAGACTGATACTCTTTAGGCAGGGGAACCTGTTGTCTGGATTTGTCTTCCTACGACAACAGATAATTAACAGGTAATCTACTCCCCCCTCCCCCTGTGCTTTCATGTATCAGCTGACCTAATATTCTCTTCCAAGTCCTGTTTAGCCTAGTGAAATATTAGTGCCTAGTGAAATATTATCTGATGCCTAGTGAAATATTATCTGATGATAGTCTTGAGTGGTACCAGAGCAACACATCTGCAGTGAGCTGCCATCAGCGCCATATCCAATCTCTTACTATCCCATATCACAGTTCAATTAAGATGTGGCTGACCATGACGCTGAAACAGATCAACAAAGTCTATATTGGTGCTATGAGTCAGGGAGGCTATCTTGTCCAGGTGGCCATGTGTGTCATGTGCTCCATCTATGTCAAAACTGTCATCCACCCTATTCGCTATCTCTAAATGGCCCTCATTTGTAAAATATTTACATAAAGACCGTAAGTTCTCTATCACTAGAGTTACCCCTGCATCTTATTCGAATGTGTTAGTGGCCTCTACACTACCCCTAAGCTTTTCCTCTACTTGAGAGCATGTACCTCGGCCATTGGTACTACCTAGCAGCACTTCCTTCTTCTTAACATTCTGCACATTCCTACGCTTTCGGTTCACAGTGCTGCATATTTCCTACTTCTAGCTCTGCTTGATGCTGTTCTCTTAATATCTCACAAAGTAACTGGGACGTGTATCTTATGTATCCTTGACTATGCTGGCCCCATGCCCACGCAAAACTGTAGATACTAGACAAAACTACATAGTCTATGCTGGTGGCAGCGGCCGCTAGTCCAATTAGTGAAAACAGGCTCCAGAACTAGTAATCACGGTACATCTGAGCGCAAAAGAAATGAAGACACACGAAGTGGCAGGAAGACAGGCGTAATAACACGTGGTATTTCTGCCAGGTGGGAGCAAATATGGATAAATCAGATGCTGATAAAATTGCGGTAATCACGAAATCTTGGGAGAACTACATAGTGACCCAAAACAGAAGAAGGAATCTACATTGTATTCTGTCTCAGTAAGAAACAAAATATGGGCGCTTGTACTATCCCAAGCTAAGCTAGAAAGACAAACCAAAGAGCTAAGGAAGGAAAATGAACACTCGCCCAGAGAACTGGCTGCTGCCAATGCCCTGCACGCACGACAGTATTCTATGGCTTGAAACGGAAGTTGACAAACCTCAGAGTGGAGAATCAGAAGCTAAGATCCAAATGCAGGCCAGTTCCGCTGTCTTTTGCAGCAGTTGCAGCCGCCACAGCTCAGCTAGAAAGCCGAAAACCAAAGTGCAGACGAGTGTTTAATTTTTCAAATCAGAAAGCAATCAGGGTGCAAAGGCTGTGAGTGAACAAAATTAATCCCAAACAAGATAAAGTTAAAATAAATGCCATTATCTGTAAATGTAGTAATTCTAGAGGCAGAAACGTAGGCAGACAGAAAGAAAATAATTGAGAAAACAATTAAAAGACAAGATGCGAGGAGTCTCAGAAATTCAGACCCCTGTTGGCAGTACACCAAGTACCTACCACAATGACAGTCCTGGAATTTCTCGAAGAGCTTTAAGAAATAAATCTTAATGAACACATCACCAAGGATGAATTCAGTGAGGAAGTAAATATTAAACTTAAAACAGGACCAAGAGGAAAGCCTACTGTTAACAAAATTCTGGAAATGACTCAGAGGCTCCGTCTCCTGCTGCTATAAAGTGAGAGAATGTAAATAAAGTTCGAGGCACAAAGCATCAGGGATTTTGTGGCAGTGCAAAAAAGTTTCAACTGTTGGAGTGTAGGCCATTCTCCGAAACGCTATGAAAGAAAACGGGTCTGCGGAAGATGTGCAAAATCAGGCCACAGGAGGGCAGTCTGTTGCAAGGAAACAACTGTTGGGTGCATTCCTTGTAAATATCGAAATAAGGTTCGTGACAAGGCTGAGGAACCTGAATGCCCAACACAGAGGCGGTTACATGAACGACAAACTGACTGCACAGACTATGAAATCACAGACAGTGTTCACTAGGACAGAATGTAACCACACTGGCGCTACAACAACCGCCACCTCAGTCATAGGTACAGGCCATAAAACAGAATCTGCAGTTAGGTATAAGTCACCATCAACCAGAAACAGAGTTTGGTGCCACGCTGTCGCCTTGAGGCAACACATGGGACGTTTATCAAGCATGGACCTAGAAACAGGCAAACTGTTGTCGCTTCGTTTGTGTAACACAATTCAGCAGAGATATTTTCATATCACAGGCGACATAGATGATGCATGTATACAAGGTGCCATGAACTACTCCATAGCCAGACAAATCGTGCATGACATGTATCAATGGGCCATCTTTCAAACTGGGATCTTACTCAGAATGGAGGAGATTGAAGCAAAAATTTTCCATCCAGATACTGATAATGCACACACGCATGTACAGTATTAAAACACAGAGCCCTAACACCTCAACAGCAGGGACACTGAGATGAAAGACAGAATACAAAATGTAGACCATACATAAAGCCAGTTCGCTTTACTTATGGAGGATCTAAACATTGAAGTACCTATAATAGACAGCTCAGCAACATGCGAGCAGAATACAAAAAAATAATAGGTTAAAACAATACCAGTTAACAGTTACTCAGAGGAAGGCAACAATAGTGTAGACACATACACGGAGACGAGATCCATGCAGACATATAAAACACACGAAAATACAAACACTGCAAACAAAAACAATCTACAACCATCTGTGTTACGTACATTATCAGCAGAGGCAGAGTATCCAAAGCAAATAACAGAAACAGATATAATGTCCGCAGATCAACTCTTAACTGATATAAAAAACCATTTGGACATATCACCAGTCGCAGATCAGAAACATGGATGTGATATAACAAAAGTAATCGATTATGAGGACATTGAGACAAACATAGGTATCAATAGACTCAAAAATAAAGATATATTTCAAATGGCACTGTGTTTAGTTACACATCTCGGTCATCCAAATGGACACACAATCACTGGGAAAACAGATCATATGAGCCTCCAAACCGTAAACTTCCCAACTGACAAAAGTGAGCTTTGCAACCTTTTTGGAGCAGCATGTACATGAAGAGGAGGAGGCTTGAACGCAGAGAAAGTCTACAAAGACTTGGTGGCAGCACACGAACGCATCTATTTCATGACCAAGGAGATTACTCAGTGTTTTGCTTACACTAAATACTACACGGGCCCTGGTCGCTGCGCAAACATCTCGCGGCGATGCATCAGCCACGCTGAGAAAGTTAGCACATGTGCATGGCTAGACACAGATCGCATGTCCCGTTAGGATCACTAGGAACAATGCAGCCTGTGCTATTGTGGAAAGCAATGGGACAGATTTCTGCAGCGTCTGCGAGGGTTAGTCGCTGGGCAATTAAGTCTTTGCTGAACCATAGGTAGAGAGAGGCATCGCGTCAGAAATGGTGAACACGTGCGCGCGGTCCAGAGGGTGACTTGGCGCTTATTTAAATAAACATGTGATGTCAATATAACATTCGAAGAACTCTAACTGTAGACGCGACCTTCACCTGCAGTTGGCAGCGGCGTGACATCGCTGGCCCTGAAAAGTGCATGCGCAAATTGGAACAGTTTGCTGATACATTACGTTTTTTACGTGCACTGAGTGTTTGCCCACTACATTATTTTTGGGTGTTTAAGCGCTGTGAGTGTGTTTGAATAGCGTTACACATGTATTATTTTTTGACAATTTACAAGTTGTTTGCATGTCTGTTGCATTATTTTGCGAGCAGGTCTGTAGGCTGTGCAATGCATTATTTCGACAGTTGACGATTAGCAAGTGTGTCTGCAGAGTGTTTTACATGCATTATTTTGACACTTTGGGAGTCGTTTGCATCTCTGCACATCAGTGTACTTCATTATTTCGGTTATTTACGAGTAGTCTACAGGTCTGTATGCTTTGTACTGCATTATTTCGGTAATTTACGAGTTGTTTGCGTGTCTGTACATCAGTGCACTGCATTCTTTACAAGTAGTTTGCAGGTCTGTAAACTGTGTATTGCGACATCAAGCAAGTCAGGGAGAGTGTTTTGTATCACTGTAATAAATATACTACGTGAAATCCGTCCCTATATAAATTGTTAGAAAATAAGTAAAGTACACTCCTTCCCCTGTCCAGCAGCCCAGCACAGACTGAATCATTTTCGCGCCATTTTTCGCCTTGAGATCACCATCTTGGATTACATCACAGGAGGGGCGATGGTGCACTCTGGTGGCGGTACTGTGTAATAGGTCAGTTGGACTCCAGACCCCATGGTGAACACAATGGATGGAGCTACTGCCTCTAATTGCTTAAATAAAGACTGCCTGCAAAGTAAAGACTTACGTCCATCCAGCAGCCCAGCATAGGCTGAGACCTTTTCCCACTAATTTCTAGGAATAGGTGTCTGTCGGATGACTTAGGTTAGTGGAGGTAGCTGAAGTGGCCTATTTTCCCGCCATTTTCTTAGGTTAGTGGAGGTAGCCGAGGTGTGTTGCATTGTTATGTTGGAATCTGAACTTCTAGCCATTTTCTGGGGGAGGGGGAGGAGGAGTTAGGTTAGTGGAGGTAGCTCAATTGACCTATCTTTCCGCCAAAATTTGAACTTCCCGCCATGACGTTGTTGCGATATTGCCATATCTATAGCCGCCATCTTGAATAAATTTGGCAACAATGGCGAGTGGGGGAGTATGAAGGTTGTTCCAGTACTCATACAGCTTCAACTTAATCACTTAGTGTCGCAACACATAGATATCACATCAACGTATGCACAGTATCCGTACGACATTGAACCTCTTGCTGGCCTATTCAGAGAAAAAAGCACAATTTTCCCGAGCTAGAAAGCTAATTATATTCACAGACATTAACGCCTGCTCTACACTCTGGTATGTTGATAGAACAGATACAAAAGACTGATACCGTATATAAGTGGAATCTCTTTGTATTAAATATTGTGGTAAAGTTGGAGGAGTCAGTAATTTAGACGTATCAGTAGGAAACAAAAACTCACTACCACACATAATAAAATGGAAGTATTTTACAAAGCAACACATAGTTAGTGACCACAATGGCATAATCATTCACACAGGCACATAAATGAACAAATCACGACCTCAAAACTTCAGCAATTACTTCTAGGCAAGGTAGACTGGTATAAGATTGGAGACACAGAAGAAGGTTCTCCACTACATGTTAACCAAGGTAGCACTGACTACAAAACGGATGTTCTAACAGACTTACTCCAAAGAGCGCAGTCAGCAGTCATTCCACGAGCGAAAGCCGGACGAAAACATGAACTACTATGATCTATAGAGCTGACAAGAGTTCGGGAAGACTCACAACAGAAAAGAAGATAGTGTCAAACCACAAGAACGACAGTTCAGACTTGAGGTATACCATGACATGAAACAAAAATTCAAGAAAGAACTAAACAAAACAATAGAAAACCATTGGGACAACTTTGTTAAGACACAACTACAGAACAATGTATGGGGAGAACCCTTTCAGTTATAGACAGAACGAATTAAGATCACAACTGTTCTGTCAACGTTAAAACGGGCAGACGGTAAGACGACACAGGGCTAGAGCAAAGCCTTCTAGCTACAAGGCCTATGCACAACGGCCATATTGGCATGTGACGTCACAAACTGTTGGCCACCTAATCTTTAGTCGGCTGTCCTGTTGGCGTCTGTGTTTTGTTGAAAGTTTGTGCCACCTGAAAGTGATATATACAGTATTTCATACAGTATTCGCCTACAGTTCTTCAAAGTATGGAAAACAAGTGCTGCATTCCCTGTTGCGCCAAGGAAATGATAAATCTAAAAATAGCATGAAAGTGCACATGGTTCAATTTCTCAAATATGTGAAGTTGAGAAATTGCTGTATTGCAGCTATTCCCAGACAGGAATTTGTGCCTACACATCATTTAAGGGTAAGTAAATGACGAAAAATTTATAACATGTCATTTGTTTCCATTGCACCACATTTGTCAGTTGTTTTTAAAAGCAGTTATGTATGATGTATGAATATCGTTTGTTTCTTAATTCTGGTCCGTTGCTGCGAAGTTAATACGAATCTGGCTGTGAAATGTCTCTCATTAATGCAACTATTGTCACACAGTATAGTTATATTAATTAATGTTGTGCTGTTACAGATCTGTCACAAACATTTCCAACTGGAAAATATTGTATGGACAGCAAGCTGCTTTGACGAGAAGACAGGACAGATTGTAATTGTAAATCTTTAACTACCAAGGACAAAAGATGGATGTGATCCATCGATATTTCCTGGCTGTCATTCCTACTTGTCATCGCAACAGGCTTTCCGGGAATCGTCTAATCAAAAGGGAAACAGCACAACTTCAGAAAGTGATGACTGAGAGTGTGAATTCTGCTGATCAATACGAAAGCGAAAACAAAATTTCAAATGTATCTCAGTTAATAGGGGGGCATAAAGTCAACTTCTGTTCGTTCTGAACCGTCATCCGCAGGACAGACAGTGCAATTTTTAAGTGTGTTGAGTACTGTGTATCCGCATCATGCAGGCAGCACAAGGCCCCTCTTTTTTTAAGCTGATCCTGTACACTTATTGAAGTGTTTTAGAAATAATTGGCTTAATCAGAAAACTGATGGGTTTACTTTCAGATTTCCTCCATTTGAGGGAAGTTTAGATTCACTTTTGGAAGCTTCATTCTCAGATGGATGAAAACTGTACAGTTTGGAATATGACGAATTATTGAAATATGGTTATGGGTTGTCACTGAAAGCACTCTATCCTTCTTCCCTAGAAAAGCAAAATGTGAAATAAGTAGTCCAAATTTTCAATGACTGCATTGTGAGGCATTAAAGGAATTGGGTCCATGTAATAACTTGAACACAGGTGCAACAGAGTTCATTAGGAGTATATGTTTGTGGAAGAAAATTTTGAATGTTAAGACTCCTCACAAAGGCTTATTGAAGAGGGATCAAATGCAGAAACCTTTGACTAATTGAGACGCAGACGAGCGGTTCATATTGTTAAATAATTTTTTGGCTTGGCTAGATAAGTGGGAAGAGTTGACAAAAGGTATAGGAATCTTTGCAAAAGAAACATTATCTGCTGTGAAATTGTCTGCACACTCTATTATTGAGATCACAAATTACGGTGTGGATGAACTTTCTTTCAAATACATTTTGCCTGGAAAATTGCAGACTGACCTTCTTGGGGATATGTTTTGGAAAGTACGGGCAACTGGCTGGGGCACAATGCCACGTATCAAACAGGCAAATTTTTTAAGAGGAGAAAAACTGCGATTTTTTACAATTTTAAGGATTTCTTTAAAATCTGGAATAGATGGACCAATGAAAGTAAATCTTTTGATGTTTTAGAACCATGGAGGAAATACAATGCAGAACATACATCATTTTCACACAACTTTGCTTCTCTCTGTGTAGCAGAATCTGACATTCTGGCATTAGCAGTTACTTGTCTGTAATAACATATCTTGCAGGCTACTGTGCATACACAGACACAAGAAATTTGAAATGTGATGTGTAGAATAGAATAGAATAGAAACTTTATTGTCACATAACATGTCACATACAATCAGATGATTGGGACATAGGTGAGTCATCAGTTTAAAGCTACTTCCTAATTGTAAGTATGCAGAATAATTACAAGTATTGTGTAATTTTAAGTACCACAAAATGATTTAAAATAATCATGTTCAAAATAAAGTAAAATTAAGAATTGGTATTTACTTAATGTACTTTTTTTTAGCATGACAGAATAAAATGTAACACCAGGCACAGTTATTTGTGGCAGTCATAAATTCTTCTACACTGTCGTAATATTTGCTTGCTAGGTATTTTTTAAAATGATGTCCAAATTCTTCTGGTTGATAATCTTTAATTTTTTTACACACTTTATTTCCCATCCTCATACCCATATAGTCAGATGTCTTCTCCAGCAGTTTTAGCCTATGAGTCGGTAACTTATACTGATATATGTTTCTTGTTTCATAATCATGCTTAAGAAGGTTATCCTTAAAAAGTTGTGGGTTTCGTTTAGGAAATGTAATTGTCCCATAGACATAGAGGCCAGGAACAGTCATAAGATCAAGGACCTTGAACAGAGGTCCACACAATTGTCATTTTCTTCACCTGCCATGGCTCTAATGATTTTTTTCTGTAGCCTAAATTCTCTTCGTAAATTTGTTTTCTCTGATCTCCAAAAAATTATATCATATCTAATCACAGATACAAGATATGCATGATATACAACGTTTTTGACTGGTGTTTCTATTACACTGCTTAAAACATTCATTGCAAATATAAGACCATTTAGACGGTGACACATAACATCTACATGGTCTGTCCATGATAAATTCATGTTTAATTTGTGGTGGCTAGGTGATTGTTCTCATATTTCTAGTTGTTGGAATTATGTAATACATTTATATCGGATATGAGAAAGTTCCAGAACATCGTTCTAGAATAAGTTATATCGAGTATGTTCGAGAAGTATCGATTGTGGTGACAGCTATGTATGTGTGAGTGATGAGGCGCAATAGTCGGTCTTTGTGCGTCTATTGTAAAGTTAACATGTGTATATTTTAATAAAGTATTTTATAAGTAAAAGTGTGAACGTGATTCAAAACACTAGTATATCCTGTACAGCTTTTTTGTGGTAAAGTGAATGATATGTGTTCTTGTTAGATTTAATTTCAGACCATTATTTCTCACCCAGGCCTCAATTTCACCCAGAGACTGCTGAAGATGACTAATTAAACTTTCACTTTTCTTGCAACAGACTATTGCTGTAGAGTCGTCCGCATAAAGAATAGTGTCTGAATTTATGTTAGTCGGAAGGTCATTTATATAACACAAGGACAATACTGACCCAAGGATAGATCCTTGTGGCACACCTTGTTCTTTTTCCAACTTGAGAATAATCTCTTACCAGTTTGTTCTACTGTTCTTTGTTTTCTGTTTAATAGGTAAGATGACATCCATCTCAGCGAATTATTTCTAAAACCATATGCTTGTAGTTTGTGAAGTAGTAGTTTGTGATCTACTGTGTCAAAGGCTTTACTTAGGTCACAAAATATGCCTGATACATTCATATTTGTATGTAGACTACTAGTAATTTTCGTAATAAGTTCATTAATGGCTTGCACAGTGCAGTGTCCTCTTTGGAAACCACACTGATTGTTCTGGATAATATTATGCAGATTATTATTAGTTACATGCAGCTCTTTCAAATATTTTGGAAAATATTGATAGCAATGAGATTGGTCGATATTTACTCACCTCATTGTGTCTGCCTTTTTTGTAAAAGGGTCGTATTTTAGCATACTTCACTCTATCAGGAAAACATCCTTCCTCGAAAGATTGATTCATTATAAGGAACAGAGGATGTGCAATACTATGGGTGACTGCCTTTATTATTTTTTTAGAAATTTCAACCCAGCCTACAGAATTTAAATTGTTCAAGAACTTTATGATATCAGCTACTTCAGAATATGGGTGAATTTAAATTTAGTGGGGTTACATAAACTGGAAACAAGGTACACATTTGTTGGTGAAAGTTCATCAGTTTTACATGGATGTATGAAGTGGCTGTTAAACGCTTCACAGATTTGTCTAGGGTCCCGAACAGTCTCACATTCAACCACCATTTCAAGTTTCCGTTGTCTGCCATTTTGATACCTACTTCATTCTTTACAATGGTCCATATTGCTTTAGACTTATTTTTTAGCGACTGGAATGTAATTATTATTCGCCAATTTTTTGGCTTGTCTGACAACTTTATCAAAGATTTTCTTTATTGCCTTACATAGTTTAAGAATTCTGGGTCTCGGTTGACTTTCGCCTCCATATCAAGTTCTCTTATCCTCATGCCTGAAATCTGAACACCCCTTGTTATCCATGAAGCCTTCTTAGGTGTGTCGGTTTTATAGTTATAAAAGGAAAGCATTCATTAAACACAATAAAGAAGGCCTCCAGAAAGTTATTGAAATTTTCATTTACTGAGGACTTAGCAGTAAATGACCATGAGATGGGGCTGGGTTTATTGACAAACATTTCTATATTTTCTTATCTAAAATTTGTGATTTTCTTATTTGTGTGCTTTGGGCTAACACAGTGCACTGGTGCTAATAGAGCTAATAGAGCTTACTATACATTTTTCTGTTACTCTGTAGTTTAAGCTACAAGCAATTGTATCTATGCAAGATGCTGATGAAGCAGTTACCGTTGTCATTTCTACAAAATTTAGAATAAAACCATGTGTGCACATCAGCTCCTTCATCTTAAAGAAAAAATTGTCATTTTTTTCTCATATCTATATTAAAATCGGCACCAGAATTTATTTTTTTTAGATAACTTTTCAGTTTTGAGTTGGTGGAGTAAATTTTCATGTTTGACCAGAGAACTGCAGGAGATTGAGTAACTAGGGGTACGATATATGCTGAATATCAGCATGTTATATTCCTTAAGTTCTGTGCAGCAACTCTCAAATGTGTGTTCTACATTTAAATTATTGAAATTTTGCTTAATTTGGTATTTTACTGATGAGTGAACCAGAATACATGAACCACCATACCCATTATCTCTACAGAAGCGAGCTGCTACTTCATACTCTGTACATTTCTTCAATAAATTTATATTTTCATCTCTATGCCAATGTTCACTTAAGCAAATAACCTTTACAGACCATTTTGTTCTCTCTCGAAATATTTCAAGTGATGAAGCTTGCTGACCAGCTTACTTGATAAACCTCCAATATTCAAATCCATAACAAGATTACTATTTACTATTCTAGATGTGATGTCATGAAAATTATCTATTCTAAACTGGCCAGACACAACTTTTTGTAGATTACTTATCTTAATGGTTTTTTCCTCCCAGTTTCTACTAAAACTCGTTAAGATGGCATGGTTGTGAGGTTTTTCTGTTTTTATGGGTGGTTCCTATTGATTCTTCTGCTGTTGTTTCTTCAGTTGATGTCGTTGTTGGTTCTTCTGTTGTTGCTTCTTCCCTTGTTGCTTGTGCATGTGATGATGATAGTCCTGATTCTGGCAATGCCGATGCTGCCACCACTTGTGATAGTGGCTCTGTTTTTGTCCCTTATGATGGTGGTTCTGCTGTTGATTGAGATGATGTTACAGCATCTGTAGTTCTTGTCACATCTGATGAGGATTGTCTTGCTTCAGTCGATGATGGTTTTTCTGCTGCTGGTCGGGGCTGTGCTGTATCAGCTGACGATGGTGGTTTTGTTTCTGATATTGATATTGGTTTTTTGTCGCTGTAGTTTTTGATGGTTTCACTGCTGTAGCTGGTGGTGGTTGCTGTACTATTATTTGTGGCTGGAATGGTAATCTTGGTTCTGCTATTGCCATCAATCTCCGTAACTTTAGAGCTGAGAAGTCTCTTTCCCTTTCCGTTTAAGTGCACACCATCTCTTGTAAAACTCTCTCTCTCTCTAGGTAGTTAACAGGTGAGCGTTTTTATAGATTTTGCATATGATCTCAAACTATTTGTTGGGTTTCATGATTTCTTTATTTACACATGGATCGTTTATGAGGTCGTGTCTATGAGGAATTCCCATGATGATCATTGTTTTCATCTGATTGGTATCCAGTATTTCCTTTAAGTTTTCGATGGCACTCGATAATTCATTTTGGCAAACATCATTGGCTTCCCCCAATATCACCGTGCATTCATTTGTGTTTGATGAAGTTCCACCTTGTATGTTTTTTGTAATGTCGTATGTAGGTGCCCCTGGTTTCACGTCACTAGATGCCCTTGTACCATATCCATAACGTAATATTTTTGCGAGTCCACGTCCATGGCTATCCGAGTGTATGTTTACTTTGGAAAATTTCGTTCCTACCTTTCTCATCGTAACTATAGACGGACTCTTAGTTGTGTTTTGATTTGCATATAATTATTCTTGTGTTTCGTCATTTTCTGAAACACTGAAACTGTTTTTTAATGGCAGGTCGAATATTTTTTCACTTTGTTTTCCAAGAGTGAATTGTTTAGGCCTCACAGACCCGGCATAGCTTTTGTTTGGCATAACATGTGTCATATTTGCACTTTTGCATGACTGTAAATATTTCAAGTCTTGCTGTAATTTTATCATATTATCACACAAGATGTTAATAATTTTCTCTTTTGAGTCTATTTCACAAAGTATGACACAAAGATATGACACAGCACACACATATTTTCGTACACTGCACTATATTTTTTCACAGAGCATTTATGCATGCACTTTTTACCATTATATATGGAGCTCACAATTCGTACATCTTGTACGGCAGCCATCTTACTTATGCGAGGAGAGTTTGCTTTTTCAAAAAGTCATGCATTATGAGGAGCCCTTCCAGCTTATAAGAAACTTAGGTTGAGGAGGTTTACTGTATCCACGCCCATTTGATGTAAATGGTGTCATATACAGCTATATAACTATTTCTAAGCTTGTTAGTCCTGAATATGAAAAACAGTTCCTGCAGGAGCAAAACCAAAGGCAACAGGTTACCAGTCTGATACTACATGATTTGTCTTTAAATGTGGAGCAGCTTGATTTATGTGGCAGCCATATGACTGAAAACATTCTCTAAATGATTATATGGACTGCAACAAATTCATTGTTAAAATTACTGCAGTAAAAAATTAACACAGCAGATCTACAGTCAAAAGTTGGTAAGAAGAGAAAGCTGGAAATATTTAAAAAAATAGAGTGAGTTATTTTGTATAATGTTCTGTAATCAGTGCTCTGTTGTCAGAGATGACAGCTTGCTGTGATTAGAATGGATTGGGGGATAGGGATGAGGGTTTCTAATTGGTTTTCTTGTATTTCTGTGTCTTACACATAATTTTCTGAGTTTTTGTTACTGTACTTATTCACTCATTGATACATCATGTTTTGTATATCTTAATCTGCCAAAAAAGTCGAGATATACATTAACAGGAAGATGGGACACTTACCAACTAGTTAATATGAGCATTAGTGTAAACTAGAAGCTGTATATCTGAATTTAAATATTCTGATAAAATATGGGACAGCTAATAGGGTATAATTTTAGTTTATTGTGAATATCTAAGTATTTCTGATTTTTTGCCTTGTATCTGCCAGTAATATCTTAGTCTTTTTAATAAAAATATGCTACAAACTTTTTCTCTGTTTCCATTTCAATTATTTCCCGGTTGTTTTAAAAGTAAACTGGATTCATAGCGTTTTTGTAGATAAATTTCTCATTTGCTGTGTGTCCTTAGCAAACTTTTTCCCATTATTGATGTATGAAATTCCCTCTGGATGATGTGAATGAGTCACCATTTATGATTCTGAGGAACAGCGCTTTCTATCTTCTTCAACAACACAACTGATGATGCTTTATTGCTCCAATATGGTCATCATAGACAGGCCATTTACTATGGAGTTCACATATGTTTTGTGAAAAACAGATTTAAAAATAAATTATCAATCACGTTTGGACTCTGTCCTCATGGGAATACTACTGTGAGGGGATGTGATGTGAGCCGTTAAACTCTCAGGTCTAAAGTAACTCAACTGAAGTGCTCGTTTATGAGAGTGGCCTGCAACTTTATTTGCAATTTCTGTGTAGGCTGTATAGACACCTCACCTTTCCTTATATTATGACTATTGTAATGATATAGTATTATCCCTTTTGGAGTCTTTGTTTAATTTCTTTGACTTTCTGATGATGTACAAATCAGTTATCCATTGTTATATGAGAAGCCTATATTTCTTATGTATTATGCTTATGTTTTGATGAAAAAGTCCAAACATGTTTTGGTAAGGTGTTCGACAAAATTAGAGTGAGAATAGTTTTATTTGCATTTGCTCTGTATTTTGTGCACAATTTCCTTTAACTTGCAATGTGCATATCAATGAAATGTGTGTCAAGTGTTCTGTATACCTTACCTGTCAGTATATACAATGTGTGCTCATTCCCCCTTCCAGTACAAGCGTATATTTTGGGAGACTTGTAAGGAATTGAACTTGTGTTTGACGTGTGCAGAGTAGTTTTCAACCAGATTTGTGTTTCCAGTATTCAAGAAATAAAATGTTTTGTCTTCATTTTAATTATGTTCTGAAGAAAATAAATATCTGTTTCTCTCACTGTATAAACAAGGCTGAGTATGTAGTACTATATTGCTACTTGTGTTATGTATCTGTCAGAGTTTTTATAATGGTTTACTGATCCATATTGTCATACAACTTTTGTGTGCTGAAGAATAAATTTATTTTCACTGTGTGGCTCGAAAATGTTTAGTATTCCCTATCATTCCTACTAGATTATTGAGTTTCCAGTACTTTTATATTAAAGAGCTACAAAAATATTTTGTTCAATTTTACAAATACAGCTATTCGGAAATACTTTTGAATTTAAATAAATTACCTCAGAAATTTGCTTTAATGAATTCAGTGTTCGACAGATTAAGCAGTATAGAAAGCAGAATTTTGACATAAGTGCATTATGATTAATTAATAGCACACTGTGACATAAATTTCAGTCAAGGATATAGGAGAAACAATGTTTTCATGGTTAAGGTTCCTAAAATTCTGGAGAAACAGGGAAATAAAATATTTTTTCATGGTTTTTGATTTATGAAACATTCTGTCAGGAGGTGCTCCATTGCGTCGAATGATCTGAGTTTTGTGTGATGTCAGCAAATTTTGGAGTGGAGAGGAAAATTTACGAAAATAACAAGGGAAACAAATCTTTATATTCTGTAGGAGCTCCAGCTGCTTTATTTAAAACCGAAAACGTCAGTTAGTTGTTTTACTGCAAGAAAATGTAGTTCCTGAGGCAAAAGAC